>NC_091117.1:217526876-217751876 GCF_040183065.1 Periplaneta americana
ACACAGACCGTACAGACCGCCATCTGTTGCTGCGAAGTTGAAGTTATACCGTACACGTTCTCAAGTTCAGATTGAAGAACGCCTTAAATAATAGGCAACTTATCTAACATATAAGCTGAAACTCGCTTCAAATCGGTGACCCAACAACAGTGACGTCATGACACACTTTGAAATGAACACCCAGTGTTTTACATGTAATTTAATGCACATCTATCTTCTTTTTTTTTTTTGTTCTTGCTGTTATTTATACTCGCTTTAACATCTCTGGTCATATCGCGAGTTAATCTTTGGTTGAAATCCGAAGGCCCGTGTACTATTGTTGAGACTGGTTCTATTGTTGTGAACTAGATGGCGACTGTATATATATTACTGATTTTGTTATGAATATGATTTCAGTGATGAATGAGGCCGGTGATATTCAGGGATGTTGTGGCCCGAATTTCCTGACATTTGCCTTGTGATTGAGGGAAAACCTCAACCAGGAAATTCAACACTATTTTAAAGCTTAATTGCACAACAAGAAATCATGGTTAAATATGGTGTAAAGCCGGTAAATTTAAAAAGTATTGTTTTCAATTCATTTTTGTTACGTGAAAGTATATTACACAACCAAAGGCTTGAGACAAGGCTGTAGCATATCCCCTACCTTGTTTAAAATATATATCCAGTAGATACTGAAGTAGTGGAATAATTCATGTCGAGGAATGGGAATTCCAGTTAGAAATGAGACAGTGCACTCGCTGCTATTTGCAGACGATCAGGTGATAATTGCGCAATGTCGAGAAGATGCAAAATTTATGGTAAGGAAACTCCTTGAAGCATTTGAAGCAGGGGGACTGAAAGTTAATATGAGTAAAACCGAATACCTGGTGATAGGTGGAGATGGACGAAATATAAAGTTGCCCCAAGAAATAATTAAAATAGTGAAGGAGTTTAAATATTTGGGGTCGGTTTTGCATGAGACTGGAAATTGTAAAGCGGATATAGATTATAGGATAATGCAGGGTAGAGGAGCAATAAAGATGTTGAATGGAGTGCTATGGAGCAGGACAATAACAATGCAAACAAAAAAGAGAATTCTTGAGGCTATAGTGGAAAGTATATTGACATATGGGGCTGAAGGTTGGAGTCTATCGGAAGGCCAAAAAAGTAAGATACAGGCAGTTGAAATGGACGGCATAAGGAGAGGTGCTAGAATATCCAGGCTGGAAAAGAGAAGAAACGAGGATGTTAGAAGGATAATGAACATGGAAGAATCGGTGATTGCAAGAATTGAGAGTAGACAACTTCAGTGGTATGGTCATGTAAGGAGGATGGATGAGGGGAGGTGGCCAAACGTGCTACTTCAATGGTCTCCAGCTGGTAGAAAGAAACGAGGAAGGCCTAGAAATTCATGGAGGGCTGGAATATTGAGGATGATGAATGATAAGGGACTAAATGAGCAGGATTGCAATGACAGACGCAGATGGAAAATGGGAATAAAGGGTAACCACTGAAAAGTGGAGAGGCCCTCAAAAGTAACTAAGTAAGAAAGTATATTACATAATATTTAAGGCGCATTTATAGTTTGTTAGCTGCTGTACAGCCATTCCAAAGCTGTGGTGCACAGGGTATTTTAATTGACATTAAAATTACAATTTCCCGTAATTTTATCTTTTTGCTTATTTTCGTAAAAAAGTATACATCTTTTTCATAACTATTAATGCTAAATTCATGATATTTTATATGTAGGCCTACATTCATTATGCTATGAGGAAACTTTCTCCGTAATAGAAATTTATTGTTTTGTTTCATTAGAAAAATATCCCTCCATAATTTATCAAAGTATATTGAAACTTCATTTTTGAAATATAAGGAAGGCGATGAAAGAAAATTTGGCAAATTTTTAGAAAAAAATTATACTTTTCTTTTTTGTAGAAAATGATATGAATTTTACATTACACTTTGACGACGTTTCAGATCGCAACTGTGGTTGTGTCGTTAATTACGCTATCTTTAATAGGGCTGCGCTCATTAAGTTTAAAATCAAGCACATTTTTAAATTCATTTTCCCGTATTTTTTTTCCTACTTCTCTGTATTCACATTGCTAATGATTTCACAAATTTTATGCCAGGAAGATGGCATTTTTGCTGCATGTTGTTTAAAGTTGGGGTTTTTAAATAATAGTTTTTAATAAAAGTAAAATGTTTACTTTTATTTTTTATTTATTTATTTAAATTTAAATTTCAATATACAGAATATAATTAAAACTATAGAAATAGAAATAAAATAATACAATTAGTATAAAAAGGAGATACAGTAATATTAACAAAATTTAAGGACCGAATGAACGCGCTCGTGTTCGGTCGCAGTTCAGATATATTATTAATAGGCCTATAAGAGAATATACAAAATAAAATAAAATAGGAACTGAAATTAAAATTACAGCTACAGTGAAATTATATAATATAATAGGCCTATATTAATATAAGAGGAATATAGAAAATGAAATAAAAAAATAGGAAATAAAAAAAATAAGAGCGGCAATGAATTTATATAATATAACATTAACATAGAGAAGAATAACATCGTACGTGAATAAAATAGGAGAATTTATAAAAAAATATATATCAATTCCAAAACTATAGAATACAAATATAATATATGCTGATTAATTCATGCACATAGGCTATAATAGTACATTATGCAACAAGTCTCTAATGATAGTAATTAAGAAGCGAGTATGAATCTTTATGAAACGAGCGCAAGCGAGTTTTCTTAATTTTCATACGAGCTTCTTAATTACCATTATAGGCGAGTTTCATACGACTTTTATGCTCGACCATATTTCTAACTTGAAATTATTCATTTTATTTGTATCTAACTGACCTTGAGCAATACCTCGTAAATTGTGAGATGTGCGCAGACGCGAAAGTATTGATTTTTTTCCGAGGAACAGATGTCCACATTGACCTTGATAGCCTATAAGAACCTACAGAGTAAACTAAATATTAACTTTGATATACCATTGAAATTAAATTAGACATTGAAAAAACGAGATGACAAATTGAATTTATTTGAATATTATTTACAATTAAGGGGATGCGCTACTGAAAAATGACAGTTTTTGAAGAAATGTCATGTTTTTTTTTTATTTTACTCTTCATATGCTAAATTCCAATAACTTAGAAAGCATGATGGAATATTCAGATTGTCAATTTCTATAAATGAATACAATATAATATTTTATTACTCAGTCAATGACAAATCAATGTAAAATAATGACTTATTTTATAGTCATTAAGTTTATATACATGAATTACAAAATTGCGAACGTTTTCGCCTATTCAGGCATCCTCAGGCAGAGTTATACAATATCTCAATGTCACATACGTAGCTATTGGTGGTGAGTACTATTTGAATTAATGATGTAGAAGCCATCTCCATTAATAAAATGTAATATTACAGGTAGTAAACTTAATAATGTTAAAATGTTAAAACCATTTAGTAATTAAATTTCATAATATGTGGAACTCTTGTTCAGTCCAATGAGTGGTGAATATGTCGATTTAAAATGTGACAATAATAGTAATCCATACAGTTGCTAACTATGCAGTTGTCACATTTTAAATCGACATATTAACCACTCATTGGACTGAACAAGAGTTCCACATATTATGAAATTTAATTACTAAATGGTTTTAACATTTTAACATTATTAAGTTTACTACCTGTAATATTACATTTTATTAATAGAGATGGCTTGTACATCATTAATTCAAATAGTACTCACCACCAATAGCTACGTATGTGACATTGAGATATTGTATAACTCTGCCTGAGGATGCCTGAATAGGCGAAAACGTTCGCAATTTTGTAATTCATGTATATAAACTTAATGACTATAAAATAAGTCATTAATTTACATTGATTTGTCATTGACTGAGTAATAAAATATTATATTGTATTCATTTATAAATTCCAATACTCTATTACCACAACCTGTGTTTCAGCTGTAATATGCACTATAAGAACATAGAAAACTCTTGTTTTAGATTCCAAAAAACGGTTTCCAAAAATAAACGTGTTATTTTCAAATTTTATTTTTAAAAGAGTTATTTCTTGACTTAGATCATTGAAATTTTCCTGATTAATTCATAATCATGATCATAATATGCTGTTAAAATTTCAATACATTATCTCTTAAAATGTAGAGATTAGAAAATTCAGTAGCGCATCCCCTTAACGCTAATTATTATAGTAAGAGAACATAACCTTCTGCGACAGTATTGGATTTCCAGCCTCCGTGACTTTTCGCTAATTCTCTTTCGATTGCATATCTGAGAATAATCGATACTTGCGGTTTTATAACGGTACAAAGCTGACTTGTCATTGGCTGAACACCTGTAATGTGACTTGGCATTGGCTGAATACCTGTACTTTAATGAGTAGGTGTACTTTAATGACATGCATTAAAGGACTGCTACCAGGTGTATAATTACATTTCGGCATGGTCGAGCATAAATTTATTTAATCAAATTGAAGACATTAACACGTTTCTAATTTTCTTGTTGTATTTTAGTGGGTTACATGTTAGAAGTTCTGGGTGTAATAATGTTCTTGAACTTCGTACAGTTTTTAGATTTGGGGGTAATTTTGTAAGGTTTGATATAGTTTTGAACAAGCGCTACAGGATATTACCAATAGTGGTGATTATAAATATGTAGGTTCAAGAGTATTTATTTCTATTTGTGAAATATAATTATTGTAGTTTCTACAGCAGCAGATGATGAGACTAAATTAATTAATTTTCTAAATAAAATAATTAACACTTGATTCAATAACAATTTAAGTTTTGCATTTTGTTTCAAGGAAATTGAACGTGTTCTCTGATAATTGAAGAAGTAAAAACAAATAATTATTCTATAATTAGTGTTCAATTAATTAAATATAACTAGTGGCTTGTGCAGCAAATGCTGCTGCAAACTAAGTTCGTTAGACGTTCAAATACATTTTTTTCAGATTTATTTTCAATCAAGAATACTTGTCTTTTTGATAGTTATTTGCTTCCATAATAATGAAACATACTCCCTCTCAATGGATTTTTTAGGCCAAATACTTTTTCTTGAACCTATCCAACTTCAGTTTTTGAGTTTCAACGCGAAAACGCAAGTATCAATGTCAGGACGATAGCAGTAGCTATTTCAGGTCATTGTGGATTGTAGGCAAAAGTTAAAAAAAATGTCAGGTTTGCTAAGCTTTCGAACAATATTATTTTCGTATAGCTGCTGCATGTAGAACTTGAAATGTAGAGCGTAAAATCATTTTATCCTACTAAGAGATCTTGCTGAAATGATCTGGAGACTACAAAATTTTCTAGGCCTCTTATTTTATCAGTAAGTAATACCTTTTGATCTTTCCTTAGGAACTGTAATTTTTGCGCTCTCTCGAGCCAATACTGAAGAAAATGACACATATCAATATCTACACTACACCGCCATTAAGTATATGAAAAAAGACCCAACCCCACTGGGTTAATAAGTATAAAAATATTTGATTTTTAATAACGTTATTATTATTTTACTTAAGTTTTGCAGTTATATATAGCAGCCACTCAGTAAATTATAGAAATGAAGATCTAAATTAAGATATTCTCTACATTTACTTACATAACCTCAAAATATTTCACTTTCATGTCATCAATATAGCATCAATATTATGTACAATTAATGAAAAAGAGGCGCATCATGATATTAACTATAATATTATATAATTTATAATGGTGACAATGTCATCAAACCACCTCAAGTTTCGTAGATTTGAATATCCAATACACAGCTGTACTCAGAAAACTATACACTGCAGAATCAGTTTTTAATAACAAATTGAATTGAGCTCTAAATATGTCGGCAATCCTGCCGGTCATGGCCTTCGTGTAATAGCTTATTGTTTATTGTAGTGTGTGTTTTGTTCTGAAATTCAATCAAGTCGGCCGTGATTCTATAAAATTAGTTCTCAAAACTGACAAGAGATGGATTTTGGAAAATAGGAAAATTATGTAGGAAAATTGACATTTTACTGCAAACTACTACTTTTCAGAAAAACTTTGGGTTCCAAGCTTCAAAATGAGGGGCCATTTATTAAAATCCGTTCAGCCGTTTACCCGTAATTTCCAGTACCAGTTCAAATTATTTATATAGATGAGTAGCCTAACTCTAGATGCAATAAAAACTTTATATATATATATATATATATATATATATATATATATATACTTATATAATATCCCGAAAGGGCTGCCCTTCAGTAAGGGTTGGCCAAAGACACAGCATACTAAACAAATAAAATAAAATAGATCTCTTGTAGTAGTTACTATCGGAACTATAAGAAGTGCAAATTAATCGATAAATCACTATTCAACTACAAATGTGACTGGAAGAAACGTCGAAAATCGCAAAGAAAATAAATAATTAACATATCAGACTGACTGCATTTGTTTAATATAAAATTATCATATGAAGACTAAAATTCGTAACATTCATGTAAAAATGTCTGCGAATGCTATACCTAACCTCGATTACACCTGCAAAAACGTTGTAAAGCTCCCACATGTCCCGACTACCATTTGGGCTGCCTAAACTACAACGAACGGCTCAAGCAGAAACCCTGTATACAGAGTGTTTCAAAAGTTCGTAAAAAAATTCGTTGGATTGTAGGACAGGATATTTGGTGCTGTCGACTGAAGACTTTTTTCAAAGCTACGTCATTGTATATAAGTGTTAACCCCTGCTAGTTGGCAAATTGCTTCAAATTGAAAGTCGTTTTTGAGCCTCGTATTTGAAAAATATTAAAAACAAAAACTTGTTGGGATTGTAGGGCCGAACATTTGTAGCCGTTTGAGACAAGGAATGCATATTTACCAAGCATAAAGGACATTCAATTTCAAGCTTACCTGCAGAAGTTAGCAACTTCACAATAACTTAGATCTGAAAGGAGACTTCAGCGGACAATAATTTTCTATCTGAAACGGCTCAAAATGTCCCGCTCTACAACCCCACGAAGATTTGTTTAAATTCTTTTGAAACATCCTGTATATACGGAGTTACTTTATGTATATAAATGGACTCCTTCACATTCTTGAGTTCATCGCATATGACGTAATATTTTCAAGGCGACCGAAGTCTAATGACGTCAGCGTAACAAAAGCTTCTAACAATTCTTTAATTTAGTGTATTAATGTAGATCGGATTTCTTCACCTGACATAATTAGGAACTTAAAATCCAGACGTTTGAGATGGGCAGGGCATGTAGCACGTATGGGCGAATCCAGAAATGCATATAGAGTGTTAGTTGGGAGACCGGAGGGAAAAAGACCTTTAGGGAGGCCGAGACGTAGATGGGAGGATAATATTAAAATGGATTTGAGGGAAGTGGGGTGTGATGATAGAGACTGGATTAATCTTGCACAGGATAGGAACCGATGGCGGGCTTATATGAGGGCGGCAATGAACATTCGGGTTCCTTAAAGGCCATTTGTAAGTAAGTAAGTAATGTAGATCTCGATACTTCGTTACATCTCAAAATCTTAACCAGAAATATCACTATTGTATTTTATATCTCTTCGTATCCTGTTATATGCAATCATATTAAAAGTTTCGTAAATTACTACTCTTTGAAGAATTTTACGAAAAAGAAAATACACATTCTAATGTTTTCGCGCTACGAGTTGGCGAGGGGAGTAGATAGGCGGGACGGGGGAACTTTCCGCTACACTCTGACCTGAAAACTTCGGTCCACTTACTTGGCTACACTGGAACGGAGTCAGACATAAAAGATTCCGCATCTTCGGTGTTGTCGCTATGACTATCATCACATTTTTCAAAATTGTTGGAGTATCATCTGTCCATGATAATCGTCTGTTTATGTTCCAGCCGTGTATATTAACTCGAATCTCTCAACAAACCCATTAGCCCCACCACCCTCACCCTGATGGACAACAGTGAGTCTTCTGGACACATTTATGGTAATCAAAACTTCCCTAACATTTTCATCCTCCCAGCACTTCGGAAAAGTTAAATTGGTAGGCCTATCTATCCGCATCTCGTCCAGGTACGAAATCGGTTTTTCCGCTTCCCTAAACTTTCTTATTTTCTGTAGATATCTTCACATATTCTAATGTACAGTGTTTTCCTCTTCAATTATTATTTTTTTTTGCTGCACACTTCTTCCACCTGAAATCCTTTTCCTTCAGTATTCGTGTTAATGTTGTCTTACATCTCAAATCAGTTCTCTCTTGTAGCAGAGATAAAAGTTTGTTGCAGTTCAGTACTACTTTTTACTTGGTTATTTAACGACACTGTAATAACTATTAGCTTCTTCAGTGTCGATTGAATTGAAGATGGGGAGATGGTATTTTGGGAAATGAAATCAAAGATTCGCCATAGATTACCTGACATTCGCCTTCCGCTTGGGAAAATCTCGGAAAAAACCCAACCATGCAGTTAACTCAAGCGGGAATCGAACTCACGCCCGAGCTCAACTGCAGATCAGCAGGCAAACGCGCTACCTCCTGAGCTACGTCGGTGGCCCTTTTTCTTTTTCAAATCAAAATTCTCAATTGTATCTTTTTTGTCAATCTCCGGTCAAAGGGATCTACATTTGCGTTTCGGTAGTCTGGACGTTTCCGTTTTTTTTCCTCTCTCAGGTGTCGACAACGCACTTTCTTCTGTACAGTCTTTCATTTCATTCCTTATACGCTGTATTCTTCTTGTGGATAGATTAGAGCACTTGGTGTAGGTTTCGTAAGAGAAATGCAAAGACACTGTTGTTCTTTTTCTTCATCACAGAATTATCTTGCACTTCTAATAACATTCCTTTCTTCGCTATAGCACAGTCTACTATATACAGTCGCGAAGCGTGAGGTGATTTTTTGCAAATCTCGTGATAAAGCGCTCCAAGCGGTTAGCAACTAGAAACAATAGACTGTACACGGTCTACTTTGGACTGTGTAGTATTTCCATCGAGTGCTAGCTCGTTGCGTATTTCACATTGATGCTTGTGAAATGTTCGTTATTGGTTGTAATGAAAATGTTAATGGCTAAAATACAATAATTGGAATAATAATATTTTACTAGAGACGTAGAAAAATTAAGTTTGTTTTAATGAAATTTATTGATCACGTTTTATTTCAATTCTGGTGGGATTATTATTGCTTAGGCCTACTTTTTTTTTTTCAAAGGATATGTTTTTAATTGTAGCTGTTAATTTTGTTGTTATTTTTATTTGTTACTTTACTAGAGACGTAGAAAAAGTCTGTTACAATAAAATTTATTTATCACGTTTTATTTCCAATTCTGGTGTGATTATTATTGCTTAACCTCATCCCACTTTGTTAACTACGTAAGCCTACACTACAAGTACCGGTACACACAAGTTACTCCATTAATTCATATTTCCATTATTATTGTTGTAAAGGGAAATGCAAATTAATATTTATTGTTTTAATAGTTAATTATCGCTATAATCTTGAATGAGTGAAGCGATTAAAGTAAATTTCAGTTCGTTTTGCACAAACAAAAATAATATTAACTTATTTCTTGCAGGTATCTTCGAGTTTATGGTGGAATTTAATATACTTCATTAAAATAATAAATTAACTATATGCATATAATATTTCAATAATGGAAGGAAGGAGTTAATTTTTCCAAAAGAACATAACGAAAGTGTAACATATTTTGTCGTCTACTAGGAGAGAGATCTGCGATGATGAGGCGATAGTAGCGATCCTAGTGGTGGGCAACTACCCATGTTTGCATTTTTACTACATATGGAGCTTCGCGACTGTATATAGTAGACTGTGGCTATAGAGTGTCAATCCTTGTTTCCTCTTTGTCGACATATTCACAATAAACGAAAAACTGCTATAAACCTAAATAACAGTATACAATAACAAATTCCATTAATTGTATTATTATCAACACTATTAACACTAAAAGCAAAGAATAATTAAAGCAATACAAAGACTTGCGGTATATTGAAAACAATCGTCCTGTTGAAACTAATAAATAAAGCTCGGAACTTGGGGACTTGTGTGTCGTGTGCATGAGTAAGGTTACAGATACAACGTACACAATGTTCACGCTGCAAAGGGCTCAGGTACAGCCGTATACACTAAGAAAGTGGTCACATCGAACGACAAGAAGATGGACGAGGAAACTGTGTCTTGTCGAAGCCAATGACATTCAGAGAATTACAGGTAAACGTTTGTTTGAGGAATTAGAAAATACGTGTTATTCGAATGTGTATTATAGAAGTTTGAAAATACATTTTTAAAATTTTAGGTAGAGAATTTCGTGGAGGACTTCGGAGGAGATACATTATTTTCTTCGAATGGCAAGTTTATATTTTGTAAGTTGTGCCACACATAAACCAGAAGTTGGAAACGTGAAAGACATTGCAGTCCCTTAAATCGGTGGAAAATTTGTCCACAGTCATGGAACAAGTCGTAGAGGGACCTGCCCTAGTAGTGACACACAAATTGAAAACTATTTTCGAGAAAAATTTGGGAAATACTTATCTTTCTCAGATAGCTAGCAACTACTGAAAATCGAATAGAAAACAGTGACAGTGAAAAGCATTAAGTATTTTAAGTTTGTTCCCGTCATTTCATGTGAAGTGGAAATAAGTTTCTCTCGTTTCAAATCATGTTTAACTAACAGGCGAAGAAGTTACGGGTTCGAAAATCTTCGAATGTACGTAGTCATACACTGTAATAAAATGTACAGAGCATAACAGTAAATTTGATATATTTCTGGTGTTTATTTTCATTATACATATGCTGTAAAATTAAGTGTTTCAACCTACCATAATACAATCAATAAGTTGATACAGCCAGAAACCACTTTTATAGCAGACCTGACTGTACCTCCGTGCTGGAAGCGGGAGTTGTTGACATGGAAGTCCAGTCGCTTAGTCACGTGCAAAGGCACAAGTCCCCAAGTTCCGAGCTTTGCTAATAAAACACTACAATAAAAACGCCACTACTATTTGACAAAGTCGCAAAGACTCTTGTAGTGTAGTAGATGTTTGTGAAACAGGAATATTGCAGTGATCAGCGAGGTGCGCATGCGCAACTGTTTCCCCTCCACCCCGTCTAAGTACTTCAGGCGACTTCTCCTGACGTGACAACAGTAGGTAGTAAGAAAGTCTTTGAGTCATTTCCATATCAATTCTGTGCCATATCACCTGACAAAAAACCAAATAGACAAAAAGAGATTGTGAATTACAGCGAACTTTACTTGATTTATCGGGTGGTAAAATTCGAAAAAGAAAAAAAATATCGGCGAGTTCTGTGAGAATGAAGTTGACATTAGAGAGTGATACGCCCTCCTTGTTTCTCCGTCTGTCGTGTTATATTTGACGTATCGAGTGTACTTAAGAGAGCCTTAAGGCCAGACTATGGTTTCTGATGTCGGCTTGAGTGCAGGAACTCTCCAAAGAAGTGGCACAGATATGAAACACTGATGTAGGAGAGCGCTGCAATACTCCAAGATGACAAAACGAGAAAGAAGGTCTACTGAAGCGTGGGAACGAGAGGGATATAGAAGTAAAGTGATCGATAGTGTGGAATAACAGGCAATAGGCCTTCCTCTTCACGTCCTCGTCGCCGATTTTATTGCGCTACGTGACATTCGTGCGAGATATCGAATGGAAAGAAAAGAAAAGAATCGATACTCGTTGCACACGGAATGCAGGATGTGACAGTGCTATACTTTATCCAGTGTTGGCAATTCTTTTACTTCAGACTTAGAGAGGGGGTGGAAGGGAGGAGAGGAGAGGTAACTCAAGAACAACCCCTACATTTCCTCCCCCGTCCAATCCTCTAACGCTAACGCATCCCTGCTGATACTGCCCCCTCATGGGTTTATTTCGCTGTCACTTCAATATCACGCCAGCAGCCAATCTCTGCCAACGTGCCTCGCTTTTTACAGCCCTTCTCCCGCAATACACATCGTGCATACGTAGTGGGTGTCACCCCTTCGTATCTTACTCGGATTTCAACTTCCATGCTTCGGTACACCATCAAGGGACATTTCCTCTCATAAAGATTTCAAATCATTTATTTCCCAGAAAGTGCATTGCACTTCGTCTGCACGATTATTCTAAACAAAGAAGCTCAAACTTACAAATGGCTTTTAAGGAACCCGGAGGTTCATTGCCGCCCTCACATAAGCCCGCCATCAGTCCCTATCCTGTGCAAGATTAATCCAGTCTCTATCATCACATCCCACCTCCCTCAAATCCATTTTAATATTATCTTCCCATCTACGTCTCGAAAAAAACGTAACATTTAACATTCTACGTCTCGCCTCTCCAAAGGTCCTTTTCCCTCCGGCATCCACAGATAGTAACAATACATTTCTATTACAAAAAAGAGTAATTAGAATAATAGTAGGTGCCAAATCTAGGGAATCGTGTAGGACTATTTTCAAAAAACTACAAATAATGCCCATGGCTTGTCAGTATATCTTTTCATTAATAGTCTTCCTCGTATGTAATCGTGAAAACTTTGTAACTAATTCAACAGTTCATAGCATAAATACACGTCAAAAAAATGACTTTCATACTCCATCGGCAAGTCTATCGTGCTATCAAAAAGGAGTGCGTTATATGGCAGTAAAAAAATTTAATAGCCTCCCTATCGATATAAAAAATGAAACTCAAAACATAAAATTATTTAGGGCCAAATTAAAGAAGTACCTAATTTCTCACGCCTTCTATTCTGTAGGTGAATTCATGACACTCTATAACACTTCATGAAATTGATACTAAAACTATGTGTTGTACTAGTAGACTATATTGTAAATCTCGTCTGTATATATTTCATCTAGACTGTGACTATAAATTAAGATTTTATAATAGTATTAAGTTTTTTGACTTGTTCCATATTCTAGCTGTAAGCATGTATGAATACCATGGAATGTTAATAAATACAATACAATACAATACAATACAATACAACACTCTATATGCATTTCTGGATTCACCCATACGTGCTACATGCCGTGCCTATCTCAAACGTCTGGATTTAATGTTCCTAATTATGTCAGGTGAAGAGTACAATGCGTGCAGTTCTGTGTTGTGTAACTTTGTCCATTCTCCTGTAACTTCATCCCTCTTAGCCCCAAATATTTTCCTAAGAACCTTATTCTCAAACACACTTAACCTTTGTTCCTCATTCAAAGTGAGAGTCCAAGTTTCAGAACCGTAAAGAACAACCGGTAATATAACTGTTTTATAAATTCTAACCTTCAGATTTTTTGACAGCAGACTGGATGATAAAAGCTTCTCAACCGAATAATAACAGGCATTTCCCATATTTATTCTGTGTTTAATTTCCTCCTGAGTATCATTTATATTTGTTACAACGTGATAATAATAATAGTAATAATAAATTTACACAAATTCTAGGAATAATAAACAATACATTAAAAACTAAATTAGTACAAAAATCTACAAGAATAAAAATATATAATACACTAACATTACCCTCCCTTTTATACGGAAGCGAGATTTGGTCATTAAAGAAAAAAAAAGACATGAACAGAATCAAAGCAACGGAAATGAAATTTTTGAGGAGGACAAAGCAGGATATACTCTTTAAGACCGAAAAAGGAATGAAGAAATTTTAGAACAATTAGAAGTAGAGTCAGTAGAAGAAAAAATCATCAGATACAAATTCAATTGGCTAGATCATGTAAGAAGAATAGAAAATTCAAGAATCCCAAAAATTATGATGCAATATAAACCTAGAGGACATCGTCGACCAGGAAGACCTTTAAGAAGACTGCTAGATGGGGCCGAACAGGTCTATAGAGGCCTCATTCGTGAAGGATGATAATAATAATAATAATAATAATAATAATAATAAGAATAATAATAATAACAACAACAACAACAACAACAACAACTTGTCAGAAGATTTAATGGCAGTTGCTCAAGTTGGTTAGTAAACTTTTTTTAAGCGTTGGGTAGCCTACAAGCTGAATAAGAAAGAATTAAAATTAAGGTTGACATAATTTTTTAATTAATTTATTTATTTATTATTTTGCTAATAATTGTAACATAAATTATAAAATATACAGAGAAACTTTAGCTTGCCCCTGAAAGAGTAGAACTCGTGCTCAGGGGCGGATTCCTGAATTGAAATTAATAATTATACAATACAATTAATAGACCTGGAAACACATTCTACCATTATTGGCGTTATGTTGCAAGTCCATGGTGTTTTTTTTTATTTTAGTAGGTTATTTTACGACGCTTTATCAACATCTCAGGTTATTTGGCGTCTGAATGAGATGAAGGTGATATTGTCGGTGAAATGAGTCCGGGGTCCAGCACCGAAAGTTACCCAGCATTTGCTCTTATTGGGTTGAGGAAAGACCCCGGAAAAAAACCTCAACCAGATAACTTGCCCCAACCGGGAATCGAACCCGGGCCACTTGGTTTTGCGGCCAGACGCGCTAGCCGTTACTCCACAGGTGTGGCCTCTTTGGTGTTAGGGATTCTAGCAGATAGACAACTCCGGCAGTGATTCTACTGCGATTCTTAAAAAGAGGATATGTAAAATTGTGACCATGTCCATTGCCCTTATGACGAACGAATGTCAATGTTATCTGTTGAGGATTGTATATATCGTAGCCTACATATGAAATGGTAATGGAATTTTTCCTTTCATATAAAGTGGATAGCACATATCACTTAAATCGTGCACCACAAGTGAAGAGTAAGGGAACTTCAAAGCGAAGCAGGGAGTCATCCCATGCAGGTCAACTCCAACACAGGCAGGGGGTGCGGGTGTAGCCAGACAGGCCCGGCCCGGCGACCGGAATAATGCGTCACGCTACGACGACCCGCTGTGGAAAGGTGAAACGAACTTTCAGCCAGTTGATGTCGACCGCAACTCTCGTCTTCCTGATATCATGGTGATGACTGTACATTCTGAAACTCATTTTGTTGCCAAAACCAGAAGCTTGAGGACAATTTTCCACCGTCTGGCTCCACGTTATGTGTACAAAAATTTTAGACTACCGCTTAACAAATTGCTTTGTATCTCCCTTTACAAAAGAATGTATTTATATTTTTTCCAATTTTGTCATGTTCGTACAACTAGATGGTAAAATATTTTTAGAGGTAATCGGGATAATGTATATTTTTTTAATTATAGTTTATTTAACGACTGCAGTCATTATATCACCGTCGCTGGTGTGCCGGAATCTTGTCCCGTAGGAGTTCTTTCACATGCCAGTAAATCTACTGACATAAGCCTGTCGCATTTGAACACACTTACATGCCATCGACCTGGGTAGGGATCGAACCCGCAACCTCGAATGTAGAAGGCCAGCGCTATAACAATATGCTACCGAGGCCGACCACATTATGTAACAAATTTCTCAATCTTCATAGTTGTTTGAAACTTAAAAAAAAAAAAATAGATATATAAAATCATTCATCATATATAATATTAACAAATTTATTTTTCTCTTTTTTTTTCTTTCTTTTTTCTTTTTTCTTTCTTTTTTTTTTTTTTGCTCTTGTGTTGTATTTATTGGTTTGAATTAAGTTACCTGTATTTAGTTATCTGTCCTTGTAAATTTTATGTTACATTATTGACTAAGACCACATTGTACACGAACCTGACTCTTACGGCTAGAAAAAGTTTAGTTTTATAAATTTCATATGTACTCACTAGCTTGATAAATAAATAAATAAATAAATAAATAAATAAATAAATAAATAAATAAATAAATAAATGAATAAATAAAAGAATAAATAAATGAATAAATAAATGAATAAATAAATGAATAAATGAATGAATAAGTAAATAAATAAATGATTAAATGAATAAATAAATGAATAAATGAATAAATAAATAAATAAATAAATGAATGAATGAATAAATAAATGAATAAATAAATGAATAAGTAAATAAATAAATGAATAAATAAATGAATAAATAAATAAATGAATAAATAAATAAATAAATAAATAAATGAATAAATGAATAAATAAATAAGTAAATAAATAAATGAATAAATAAATGAATGAATGGATGGATGGATGAATGGATGGATGGATGAATGAATGAATGAATAAATGAATAAATAAATAAATAATTGAATAAATTAAAAAAAATAAATAAATAAATGAATGAATAAATAAATAAATAAATGAATATATAAATGAATAAATAAATGAATAAATGAATAAATAAATAAATAAATAAATAAATAAATAAATAAATGAATGAATGAATGAATGAATAAATAAATAAATAAATAAATAAATAAGTAAATAAATAAATAAATAATGAATGAATGAATGAATGAATGAATAAATAAATAAATAAATGAATAAATGAATGAATAAATAAATAACTAAATAAATAAATAAATGAATAAATAAGTAAATAAATAAATAATGAATAAATAAATAAATAAATAAATGAATAAATAAATAAATAAATAAATAATGAATGAATAAATAAATAAATAAATAATTTTTTAGATTTGAAAAATAGCATGTTTTTAGGTTAGTTAATACTTCCAGGCGATTTGTTTTCTTTAAGAACGCCTCACTAGTTACGCGGAGGTCTAAGCTTGTGGGGATTGTCTACTGTCCAGACTACCATGGAGATCTTTGTGTGTAACAGGTTAATAATTTATTGTGTATCCAAACAAAGTCACCTTTTCACATTAGCACATGGAATTAGTCGTACATTCACGATTTATTTTGTACTGTAATAGTTTGTATAGGCCTACGCCTCTGTGGTTGTATGTGTTTGTGTTGTTTGTGTGTTGATTTTTTTTTTGTTCTGTATGCAAATTGTAACTTAATTTCTGGAATGAGGTTCTTCTGTATGTTTTTGTTTTCGTATTAGTGTGATGTATTTTTTGTGTTCTTGTGTTTGTGTTGTATCCCTATCTTTTTTTTTTTTAATTCTATTTTGTCTTTCTGATTATGTTGTCTACTATGTTAGGGTTGTACCCGTTTTCTTGTGCTATGTATTTGATTCTGTTTAGCTCTTTTGTTTAGCCCGTTTTATTGTGCTATGTATTTGATTGTGTTTAGCTCTTCTTTGTTGTCTTGTTGGCTCATTGGTATGTTGAGTAGATTTTGAATGTGTGTTTGTTGTCTACTTTTGTTATTGTGATTTCTAGAACATTTATGGATTTGTTGTTTTCAATTTCTAACGTGTAGTGTAGCTTTGGGTGTATTTTGTTTATATGTTGATGCAGGTTTTGGATCTGTCTTTTGTTTCCTTTGTATAGTATTAGTATGTCATCTACGTATCTGTGCCAATGTATGATGTCTGCGTGTTTGTTGTTGTCTTTGTTTAGTATGTACAGGGTGATTCATTATTACGTGTAAATACTTTGTGTGTGTAATGTAGGGGTGAATCTAAGACTAAAACGTCCTATACAACTTTTTCTTAAAACCTTCAAATTCCAGAGTTAACGCCATTTTTCGTGGAACTTGCGCTCCCAAACAAAGAAAGGGTAACACGCCAAATGTAAACTAATTATCACTTTCCTACAGTGCATTTGGACTTCAATACAAAAACAACCAAAGTCACTAAACCCATATCCTCGGCAGTCCACTTATGCACGTTTTGCGAATTAAAACCAAGCACAGTAAAGAATGTAAAGCAATTTCTTCTAGACTTTACACATTTGCACAATTCTTAGTGTAATGCATGTTCAAAGTGCTGTCCCTCAACTTGAAGTCCAGAGGGTTCATGTCCGGTGATCTGGCTGGCTGGCCCTGCGCGACCTATCCATTGACCTGGATACGCAGCATTGAGATACGCCCTTACATTGCGGCAGTAATTCACAGGAGAATCATCGTGCATAAACCATAAATTCACTCGCGTTGCAAGAGGGATATCATATAGCAGACCATGCAATTCGCGTTCCAAGAATGCGCGGTAGATTTCCCCATTCAACCGCAGAGGTGAACTCGAGGTCCGAGTAACTGATTCCCCACAATACCACACCAAATTTTTGGGAGAACATAATGCCTAAGAAGTTACTATGACGTAGGTGCCATTTACTGGAACTCTGGAATTAAAGGTTTTGAGAAAAAGTTGTGCAGAATGTTTTAGTTTTAGTTTCACCTCTACAATACACACACAAGGTATTTACACGTAATAATGACTCACCCTGTATGTCTATTCTATGTGGTGTAAGAATATTTCTGCTAGTATACTAAAAATGGGTTACCCCATGGGTAGGCCTTCGATTTGAGTGTAATATTTGTTATTGTATATGAAGTAGTTTTGTTTTGTGATGGTGTCCGTAATGTGGATTATTTCTTCAATGTGTTCTTTTGGTGTGTTGTTTTTTAGCATCTATTCTAGTATCTGTAGTGTAGTGTATGGGTATGTTTGTGTATAATTTGGTTATGTAAAAAGTTGCTAATATTATACTGTTTGGGATATGTTTGTATTTTATTTTATTCACTAGGTCTATGTTATTTTATTATTGTTGTCTCTTTTTCGAATCTTATGTTGTTTCTTATGATTTTGTCCATGTATGTGGCTAATTTGTGTGAAATAGTGTTAAGGGGAGAGGATGGTATTTTTTTAACTTTTTTCCTATTTGGTGTAAAATATTAATTTTTTGTATGTAGAGATCTCACAGCTGTGGCTACTCAACCTAATAAAAATATTTTGAACAAAAAAAAATTATTTGGGGGCCCAAACTTGAAAAAAAAAAATTTATATATATATATATATATATTGTCCGCGCAACTTATCTAGGCACTTGGGTTCCCTAGTGCTCTCTCGCTGCCCCTCTCCTTCCCTCTCCTGCCACGCTACCGCTACAAGCAACCTCGCTACACCCCGCTTCCCCGCTCTTTTAGCTGCCCAGATAAGTTGCGCGAACAATATATATATACCCAATGCAGGATTGTACTAAAACCAATATATCTAAACCGTTTTTAAAGATAGATTCAAACAGTTTTTTGCAATGTATTTGCAAAAGCATGTTCTACAAACTGTCTGTAACAGAATTTTGATATTAGTCCCTACGTTTGTAAAATAAACAATTCAAATTTAATAACAGTTTTCTGATTTCCTTTCTTGCAAACAAACGGATGTATTTGTAAAATGAAATCAATTAACAAAATTCTGTTACGGAGAAAAGTTTCCTAATACGTAGTCTAAAGAATGTGTGTTCTAAATTTTATGCATGTATGTTTAATAGTTCAGAAATTATATCCATTTTTGTCTGGCAATGTAGCAAAAAAAAAAAAATGAAGTTACTGGAAACCGATAAAGGCAGGCGTGTGATTTAAAAGCCATTGCGCAGAAAGTTTAAAAATGACGTCTCAACATCCGATAAAGGCACAAATACCCACAAAATGTTATGCAATGAATTCCACACATATCAAAGGGTATTTTAAAGAAAAAAAAATTGAAAATTTAACTTAGCGGAAACAACAATAAAAGTGGGCGAGTGATTTAAAACTCCATAATGCAGGAAGTTTAAAAATGACATCTCAACTTCCGATAAGGGCACAAATACCCACAAAATGTTATGCTATGCATTCCACACATATCACAGAGTATTTTAAAGATTTTTTTTTGAAAATTTACTCATTTTTCACCAAAAAATACCATCCTCTCCCCTTAAAACTTGTGTAATCAAGATGTGTAATTTTATTATTAGCAGAGAAATCGACATCAAAATGATTCAAGTTAGACGTCAATGAATCAGAAATAAGAGAATAGAATTGAAACGGTAGACATTGGCGATAACCTCCGGACTGGGTAGCAAATAGAAATGTGGTGCCCTGTGTGCCATTTATGCTAACTGGCCCTATGGAACCTGTAAGAGCGCGTTGGATGAGTCTTGGATACAGCAGCCTCCTCTTTTGACACAGAATCGTTAGTGTAATGTTACCGCCAAACTGCACATTTCAGCCATCCCACACGCCAACTCCCCTGAAACGCGATAAGGCCTCTGCTATAAAGAGAAAACGTGAAGAGCGGGCCACAAAGTTTAATTAAAAGCTTCTAAGTATGCCATAAGTCTACCTCATAGCAGGAAACTTCAGATACTATTTACTTAATGTAGGCTACATTATTGTAGTGACAACATTATTTTTGTGTCAACTTTAAATTTTTTGTATTGTACTAGCCACCGGCTTAGCTTAGGCGGTAGCGCGATTGCCTGGTGATCAAGTGTTGCGCTAGGGCGTGGGTTCGATTCCGGCTAGGCCAACTTTCTTGGTTGGAGTCTTTCCAAGGTTTTTCCCAATTGTAAGGTGAATGTCAGGTAATATTTGGCGAGTTGTCGGCCTCATGTCGCCAAATAACATCCAAAAATGTCCTAGACATCACCATAACAAAAGTTGAAAACAAACACACCTTCAAAATATACAGAAAACTAACCTCCACGACCACACACATACACAACACATCTAACCACCCCACACAACACAAACATGCTGCATTCAGGACAATGGTACACAGATTACTCAACATACCCATGAGCCAACAACACTACAATGAAGAAGTGGACACAGTCAAATACATAGCACAAGAAAATGGTTACAACCCAAACATAATAGACAACATCATAAGGAAGACAAAACAAAAACTCAACAAACACAACACAAACACAAACACAAGAAATACATCACACTAACAAACGAAAACGAAAACACACACAAGATCGCATCCTCATTCAGAAAACATAAATACAACATAGCATACAGAACAGAAAACACACTACAAAAACATCTCAACACACAAACAACACAAACAAATAAAATACAACCACACAAGCGTATAGAAACTCACATGCAATAGTTGCGACAGTTTCTACATTGGACAGACAGGCAGATCATTCCAAACTCGATACAAAGAACACAGAGGACACAATACATCTACATATGCCGAACACATAACTAATGCTAACCACACATACAATAACATAAATACAGACATGGAAATCCTACACATACAACCCAAAAACCAAAAACTCAACACACTAGAACAATATGAAATATACAGACACACTAAAACACACCCTGATCAAATTCTCAACACACAGATCAATTTCAGAACACACACACTATTTGATACCAGATTTCAACACTTTTCAAGAATCGAACGCACCCACACAACAGGCAGCGAAGTTCGAGATGACGCCGAGATCTAGTAGGCTCTGAGGATGGTGTGAAGAACCGATACAGCTGTAAGCCACACATGCTTACACAATTAACACGAGTATGATCGCCATTTAATCAATTATTTATATTCAAGTGTTAAAAGTAATGTACGAAAGATTCAACATTGATTAAAAAGTGTTACGGTAATTGTATTTAAATTAGTTCAGTTAATTTATTCAGAATTGTTGTAACAAGGCACTGAAGAAATACATTAAAATTCACCTTGGTGATCATCATCTTCAGGTTGTGGGTCAGAAAGCAATTTTAGGCGTAAAGAAATTGCTTTTAATTAGCGAGGTATATAATTCTCGTCTTTGAATTACTGGTATCTGGTTACAAGATTTTCCACTTGTTGATTGTGAAGGCATTTTCTGGTCAGTGGTTGTTTAATATTTTCATCCACCTAATAATTGTCTCACCAATACTTCCGTTTCATTCTGTTGTCGTTTTAAATGTTCTATAAATCGCCATATATTTACATGGTGAGATTAACTCCGTACGTAGATGAAATTATTGGGGATCATCAGTGCGGTTTTCGGCGTAATAGATCGACTATTGATCAGATTTTTTGTATTCGGCAGATAATGGAGAAAAAATGGGAGTATAAGGGTACAGTACATCAGTTATTCATAGATTTCAAAAAGGCATATGACTCGGTTAAGAGGGAAGTATTATATGATATTCTTATTGAATTTGGTATTCCCAAGAAACTAGTTCGATTAATTAAAATGTGTCTCAGTGAAACATACAGCAGAGTCCGTATAGGTCAGTTTCTATCTGATCCTTTTCCAATTCACTGCGGGCTAAAGCAGGGAGATGCACTATCACCTTTACTTTTTAACTTCGCTTTAGAATATGCCATTAGGAAAGTTCAGGATAACAGGCAGGGTTTGGAATTGAACGGGCTACATCAGCTTCTTGTCTATGCAGATGACGTGAATATGTTAGGAGAAAATACACAAACGGTTAGGGAAAACACGGAAATTTTACTTGAAGCAAGTAAAGCGATCGGTTTGGAAGTAAATCCCGAAAAGACAAAGTATATGATTATGTCTCGTGACGGGAATATTGTACGAAATGGAAATATAAATATTGGAGATTTATCCTTCGAAGAGGTGGAAAAATTCAAATATCTTGGAGCAACAGTAACAAATGTAAATGACACTCGGGAGGAAATTAAACGCAGAATAAATATGGGAAATGCGTGTTATTATTCGGTTGAGAAGCTCTTGTCATCCAGTCTGCTGTCCAAAAATCTGAAAGTTAGAATTTATAAAACAGTTATATTACCGGTTCTTCTATATGGCTGTGAAACTTGGACTCTCACTCTGAGAGAGGAACATAGGTTAAGGGTGTTTGAGAATAAGGTGCTTAGGAAAATATTTGGGGCTAAGCGGGATGAAGTTACAGGAGAATGGAGAAAGTTACACAACACAGAACTGCACGCATTGTATTCTTCACCTGACATAATTAGGAACTTGAAATCCAGACGTTTGAGATGGGCAGGGCATGTAGCACGTATGGGCGAATCCAGAAATGCATATAGAGTGTTAGTTGGGAGACCGGAGGGAAAAAGACCTTTAGGAAGGCCGAGACGTAGATGGGAGGATAATATTAAAATGGATTTGAGGGAGGTGGGTTATGATGATAGAGACTGGCTTAATCTTGCACAGGATAGGGACCGATGGCGGGCTTATGTGAGGGCGGCAATGAACCTTCGGGTTCCTTAAAAGCCATTTGTAAGTAAGTAAGTAAGAGATATAACTAATCTTTGAATAATTTCGAGGGAAAAATTGTTCCGGGGCCATTTATCGAACCCGGGACCTTTGGTTAAACGTACCACGCTCTACCAACTGAGCTACCCGAGAACTTCACCAGACACCGATCCAATTTTTCCCTCTATATCCACAGACCTCAAAGTGGGCTGACAACTGTCAAGCAACCAACATTGAGTGCACACTAACTCTGTGTGACTTAAATTGTGGTTTTCTGTTAACGAACAGTGACGTGTATTATGCAAATCAAGCTTTCAGGTATGACTCCCTGTAAAGTTGATTTGAATAATTTCGAGGGAAAAATTGTTCCGGGGCCGGGTATCGAACCCGGGACCTTTGGTTAAACGTACAAACGCTCTACCAAGTGAGCTACCCGGGAACTCTACTAGACACCGATCCAATTTTTCCCTCTATATCCACAGACCTCAAAGTGGGCTGACAACTGTCAAGCAACCAACATTGAGTGCACACTAAGTCTGTGCGACTTAAATTGTGGTTTTCTGTTAACGAACAGTGACGTGCATTATGCAAATCAAGCTTTCAGGTATAACTCCCCGTAAAGTTGATTTGAATAATTTCGAGGGAAAAATTTCGGGTATCGAACCCGGGACCTTTGGTTAAACGTACTAACTCTCTACCAACTGAACTACCCGAGAACTCTACCAGACACCAATCCAATTCTTCCCTATATATCCACAGTCCTCAAAGTGGGCTGACAACCGTCAAGCAACCAACATTGAGTGCAGACTTTACAAGTAGTCAAATTCAATTTTTATTTTATTTCTAAGAATTATCTGTTTTTTTCGGGACTATTTCACGAAAAAAAAAAAAAAAAAACATGTTTTAAGAAACTAATTTTGACACTTTCAGGCTGTATCGGTGAAATTATTAGATTTCGTGACATTTCGCGATTAAATATCACTTATTTTATAATTAAGAGTATAAATAATTGATTAATACTATAACATAAATACAGACATGGAAATCCTGCACATACAACCCAAAAACCAAAAACTCAACACACTAGAACAATATGAAATATAGCCTACACACACACTAAAACACACCCTAATCAAATTCTCAACACACAGATCAATTTCAGAACACACACACTATTTGACACAACTCTTCATTACACGAACGCCCACACAACAGGCAGCGAAGTTGAGATAGCGCCGAGATCTAGTAGGCTCTGAGGATGGTGTCAAGTAACACCGAAACAGCTGTAAGCCACACATACTTACATAATTAACACGAGTAAGATCGCTATTTAATCAATTATTTATATTCAAGTGTTAAAAGTAGTGTACGAAAGATTCAACATGAATTATGAGTACTTTAGTTGGGATTGAGATTTTTTGCGAAAACAATTTTAAGTTTATAAACATTTCGCGTATTTCGTTAATAGAAACAAATTACAACGACTATTTCGTTTATATGACGTCATTCCATTTTCGACCAATGAAGTGTAATGAAATTTTGAATTCCAACCAATCACAGTCATACTTTGCGATAATTTTTGTAGCTAGATTTGTCGCTATCAATTTATCGCATGGTCGTTCTTTTGTTTAGTCGTTGTCGCCAACTCTTTTCCCGTAAATTGATGATCATGAATACATTAAGATGCAACTACACGGTTAAACTTTTCTTTAAACTTTAAAGCAATGAATGCAAGATTTATATTTAGTATTAATTGATATATTTTCGCAGTGAAGACGACATTCAAAACGGCGCACCATGTAGACACAAAATCTTCATGCATCTTAATTGAACGTACCTTTTAAACTTGATTCTTTCAATATTCTTCCCAGATTGCATGCATACGCGATTGGAATATTGAACTGTGTAGATGCAGTTTTAGTTCCGTTACACACTACAGCCAGAATGCGTTTGTCGAGCTATAAAAATGCTTTCGTGTAGCACTGATTGTAACGGTCGAAATAAGGCACAGCTGATATTGGTCCTGCTTCCACAGGTAAGTTAATCTATAATTGTAGCCTATAAAATTTGTATTTTGTGAATTAAATTAAACAAGTAATATAAAGTCAGATGTTCAAATGTATGTAACATCATCGCATATCAAACCCAAAGACCTTGCATAGTAATAATAAGGTCTTTGATCAAACTGCCTTCCGTATGGCGTAATAAAATTCGTGTTTTAATTAGGCTTGTCTATACAGATATGGCTTCACTGTGTAGCAACATGTCTTGCTGTGAATACATAAGCATTGGTATATAGCTGTCCCCATTGTTACTGTTAAATTAAATTATGATTTCAGCAGATAATGAAAATGTATTTATGTTATAATAATAAGAGAAAAGTGCAGTGCATGTAATTAACATTGTTAAACCTGTTTTTCACTTTTCGCAATTGGCATTACTGAATAATGACATTGAATTTCTTTATTACAGTAATCGATATGCATCTACGAGTATTTCAACTTCACAATGTCTGAATAGGTTATGTATTCGTTAATATACAATTATTAACATTTTGTGATCGAATTTTAGAGACATATTATTTACATTTTTATTTTATTCACGAAATAGTTTTAATAAATGTCACTCGAGGTCTGAGATTACTACAGCTAAATCTCAGACCTCTCGTGACATTATTACAGATAATTATTATTAAATATTTTTCCATAAATTGAGCTGAACACATTTGTTACAGATGTTGCTCTATGGTTAACCGCACCATTCCTTCATTGCCAACAGATATTATACAAGACAATTTCATTATTGCGGTTTATCAAAGTCACCATTAATATCAATTGTCTACAATGCATATCATCTATACTAATAATAAATCTGTAGCCGAAATTTTTCTGGTAATTTTCAATTTTCCAGAAATAATTGGTCCTAACATATATAATTAACCATCCTGAAGCCGAAAATCGCTTTTTTGAAATTTTTGTTTGTATGTCTGTCTGTATGTTTGTTACCTTTTCACGCGATAATGGCTGAACGGATTTCGATGAAAATTGGAATATAAATTAAGATCGTTGTAACATAGATTTTAGGCTATATGGCATTCAAAATACATTATTTAAAGGGGGGTTATAAGGGGACCTGAATTAAATAAATCGAAATATCTCGCGTGTTATTGATTTTTGTGAAAAATGTTACATAACAAAAGTTTGTTTAAAAATCATTTGAGATAAGTTTTATTCTTTGAAAATTTTGATAGGACTAATATTTAATGAGATAAATGAGTTTTAAAATTAAAATAACTGCCATCTAAGACCGTGTAACGAAATAAAAAAAAAAAACAAATGACTTGGTCTATAAGGGGCTTGGACAACAACAATGGAAAGCTATGAAAGATAGCCTACATAGAATGTTTCTGTGTTTGTATGAAGCAATATCGGAAGCTAAATTATTCGATTTGTATAATTAATTATTATTTCACCATTGGAAAGTGTAGTTTCTCTAGATGGACATAATACTATAATGTTATTACAGTAACTTATGATATAATATAATATAATATAATATAATATAATATAATATAATATAATATAATATAATATAATATAATTTAAGTTATTTGAAGGGTTCAGAACCATAGTGGGCCAAGCGCCATTTACTGAATACGTAGAAAACAACAAGGGTTAAAATTAAGTTATTACCATAATTCAATGGAAACATATAACAAGTAAAATAAAGTATACACATTAAATCTAAATGATGTCAATATTCATTAAACTATGGTTGCATGTAATAACAATTAAGAAACATGTTAAAGAAATTGTCATTGCACCAAATGAGTGTCTCTGGACCAAAATAATCGCATTTTAATTATTTAAATACAATTTAAATTAAGTAATATATTAAACGATTTATCCTTCTATCAAACACGAATGTTCCATGGATCAAACGTCCTATTTTAATTATGTAATTACTTTATATTTATTTCTAACAGGTGCAGCGGAGCGCAGGGGTACGGCTAGTTATCAAATAAAGATGGAACAGAAAGATACTGTGACAACTGAAGTGAGCTTTATTCTGATTTCTTAAGAAAGTAAAAAATAGATATATGTAATAGAAACATTCTTATTGTTTCATAATCCAATAGTTTCAATTTTATCAAAAAATGTTACATTTCATATTTTCCTTCCCTGTTAAATGTTTAGAAATAAGATTTGATTACATGCCATGCTGGTTTGGTACTAAGAAAGAGAATACACTGTTACTCGTACTGTTTCAAATAGTACTTTTGAGTATGTCACTTTTATCATTTTGTTCGTAGAAGTTTCGCAACAGGCGGCAGCACCAGTTGGTGTTTGAACAAATGACTCTCGACCGCGACCCCATTCAGGAAAAATGATGGCACTCACTTTGTTCTTATTTGCGTCGCTTGGCGACACAAACTGATGCTCTTTTCTTTTTATACGTATACCAGGGCCTGCACTCTACCCAACTTGAAGCAGCGTGGTCCTTTATCGAGTTTGCAAGCTACCAACAATTTTGTAGCCCAGCATTTCTGAAGTCACAGGAAAGGCTTGGTGGAAGGTGTTCAATGACAGTTAATGGGACTAAACTTGAGTGTAGTGTTAATGGAAAATTTCTCTACTATTTCGCCTCTTTTGCTTAGATTTCCCAGTTACTATTACTTCAAACTATAATGTTTATCCCATTACATTTTATACACATTTAGAAATAAAAATTTAATAAATATATTTATGCTCGACCATGCCGAAATGTAGTAATTATACACTTGGTAGCAGCCCTTTAATGGACCTCATTAAAGTACACCTATCCATTAAAGTTCAGGTGTTCCACCAATCAGAAAATACCATTGTAGAAATATGAAAGCGCAAGTATCGATTATTCTCGGATATGCAATCGAAGGAAAACTAGTTCTGTTGCTATAAAAATTAGCGTCAATGTCGACATTTGTTTCTCGGAAAAAATCAATACTTTCGCGTCTGCGCACATCTCACAATTTACGACGTATTGCACAAGGTCATTCCCCTCCTCAGCCAGATAAGAATAACATGAATATGGTACTTATGAATAATTTCAAGTTAGAAATATGGTCGAGCATAAAAAGTAGTATGAAACTTGACTGTAATGGTAATTAAGACGCTCGTATGAAAATTATGAAACTCGCTTGCGCTCGTTTCATAAACATACTCGCGTGTTAATTACTACCATTATAGACTCGTTGCATAATGTACTATTATACTCTACCATGCCGAAATGTAGTAATTATACACCTGGTAGCAGTCCTTTAATGCATGTCATTAAAGTACGCCTATTCATTAAAGTTTTCGATTATTCTCGGATATGCAATCGAAAGACAACGAGGGAAACGTCACGGAGGCTGGAAATCCAATACTGTCGCAGAAGGTTATGTTCTGTTACTATAATAATTAGCGTTAATTGTAAATAACATTCAAATAAATTCAATTTGTCATCTCGTTTTTCAATTCTAAATCAATTTCCAGGTTATATCAAAATTAGTTCATGTTATTCTGTAGATTACTGTATAACAAGGTCAATGACATTATTGTTCCTCGGAAAAAATCAATACTTTCGCGTCTGCGGACATCTCACAATTTACGAGCGATGCACAAGGTTACTTCCACTCTTGAGTTAGATACTAATAAAATGAATATTTCTGAATAATTTCAAGTTAGAAATATGCTCGAGCATAAAAAGTCGAATGAAACTTGCCTATAATGGTAATTAAGACGCTCGTATGAAAATTATGAAACTCGCTTGCGCTCGTTTCATAAACAAACGTACTCGCGTCTTAATTACTATCATTATAGGCTCGTTGCATAATGTACTATTATATTAGAAGTCTCGGTTCCAACAAATAATTTTGCATAATATTTCTGTCTCGTTTATGTTTTGAAAGTATTTTAATTATTTCGGAATATGTATTATATATCTTTCGCGTGTTAAATATTCAGCCTGTTATGGACCATCTTCAGAACTGGTTGCAGCTGGTCCTGGCTCCTTTTGTTTGTGTGTCCTGTGGGGGTGTGTTTGTGTAGTGTAATGTGGAGTCAAAGAATGTGTGTTCTGAAATAATTGAGTTGTGTGTTAAGAATTTCATTTGAATGTGTTTTTGTGTGTCGATATATTTCGTATTGTTCTAGTGTGTTCAGTTTCTAGCTTTTTAATTGAAAATGTAGAATTTGCGCTCAGGCGTGGCTTCCATTTCCGCTTGGGCTGATTACCTGGTTTGGATTTTTCCGAGGTTTCTCTAACTGTAAGGCAAATGTCAGGCAATCTATGGCGAATCCTCGGCCTCATCTCATCAAATACCATCTCGCTATCACCAATTCCATCGACGCTATATGAGTGAATAGTTGGTACATCATCGTTAAATAACCAATTAAAAAATGGTGCGTACTATCACCCCTCGAAATAATATACCCTGTTTTAACACTCTGTATATGTTATAAGCTTGTATTTATACATGAGTTGGATAAAAAGTAATGGCAACAGATCGATATATCTGACATGGCTTTATTCACAAGGGTACAACATTTACGTATCTTAAATATAGTCGCTCCCCCTTATTTATCACCTTTTGCCAAATGTTTGGAAGGCGTCGTACACCATCAGCGCGTCCATCTTTGTTGATGTTCCGTATTGACCGCCCTAAACACGGATAAGTTCATCTCTGGTATTGTACCGGGTCCCTCGCAGTGGTTCTTTCACTTTGGTGAAAAGATCGTAATCGCATGGATCATACCGGGTGAGTACGGTGGATGTTCCAGTAGTCCGCGTTTTCCGTCTGCCTTGGAGGTACAGTGTGGTGCAGTATTACCCCATCAGTGTCATACGCCACAATGAACACCACCTTCACAGCACTTCCAACAAGGCCTTCCCGAAACGCTTTAACCCATCGTGCCACTGTGCGATATGGCAACGCTGCATTGACATATGCTTCATGCAGTCCCTGAAAACATTCTTGTGCACTACGACCTCGTGTCACTTCAATTTTGATCCAGGAACGTTGCTCTAGTTTTGTAAACGTGGTCTTAGGGCGCTCGTACTATCCCTATGAAAGTCAACGTTCTACACACTGCAGTAGATTGACAGAGTACTGTCACCGCTGGCTGCACTAACTCATCTAACAGTCCTTGTTCATGTCCATACAGCTGGCAACTCTCGAACGCACCATCGTCACGTAACAGCAGTGTTGCCATTACTTTTTATCCAACCTATGTATTTGGAAAATTGTGATATAAGATCTGTACTAAAACTTATCACGCCCATTTATATTACAATTTCAAAGCTGATATTTATTTATTTTGCCAAGAATTGTAACAAAATATAATATATACAGAAAAATTTTAGCTCGCACTGAAAGAGTGGAACTCGTGCTTAGGGGCGGATTCCTGAATTGAAATTAAGAAGTATGTAATGCAATTTTTCTTATGTCTACTATGCAATTAGAATATTAAATTTAAATTTACAATTTTTCAATTTTTATAAAATCCATACATAACTTTTTAATTTAATACTAGAACTATTAGAATTGTCAAGCTTAGGATATTTAAATATAAATTGTTATATATTATTGGGCTTATATTACTATGATTAAATACTGTAGCAGTGTTGCATTTTGGTTCAAACAATTTTAAAGAATTCATACCTTTTGTTTCATAACTATGAGAATACAATTCAAAATTATTTCGATTTTTATGTATGAATTTTATTAATAAAATATAATAAATTTTTCTTATGTTAAGTACATTAAAATTTAAAAGTAATTTTTGAGATGGAAAATCAGTAGGTTTATGAAGACTTATTTTAATTATTTTCTGATGTAATAAATAAAGTGGATTAAAATTGAATTTAAATAAGTTACCCCATCCTACAATTCCATACATAATTACCGATTGAAATAAAGTTAAGTATATTGTGCGTAATAAACTTATTGACAAGTAATTCCTCAATAAAACAAAATAATATACTATTTTACGTAATTTATTACAAAGGTAATTAATGTGTTGGTTCCATTTTAAATGATTATCGAAAATTATGCCTAAATACTTAACTTCAGAGAACTCTTTAATATAATCGGACATTTTCACTGTATAAGACAACAATCAGAATTATGTATTTTAATACTTAATATAGATGTAGGAGGTTTGTTACATTTTTCAGATAATGAGAATGGAAAAATTATATAATATAATTATAATTATATAAATGTATAAGCCTACTCGTAATTTTAGGCAATAGAAACCTCTAAGTGAAACAATTCCAATACGTCATGTGGATGACGAGATTGAAGACGAAAATTCAGTTTTTAAATAATTTTATTAGTTTAGTAAGGCCAATACTAGTAATGATTATTTACTTACTGGCTTTTAAGGAACCCGTAGGTTCATTGCCGCCCTCACATAAGCCCGCCATTGGTCCCTATCCTGAGCAAGATTAATCCAGTCTCTACCATTATATCCTACTTCCCTCAAATCCATTTTAATATTATCTTCCCATCTACGTCTCGGCCTCCCCAAAGGTCTTTTTCCCTCCGGCCTCCCAACTAACACTCTATATGCATTTCTGGATTCGTCCATACGTGCTACATGTCCTGCCCATCTGAAACGTCTGGATTTTATGTTCCTAATTATGTCAGGTGAAGTATACAATGCGTGCAGCTCTGCGTTGTGTAACTTTCTCCATTCTCCTGTAACTTCATCCCTCTTAGCCCCAAATATTTTCCTAAGAACCTTATTCTCAAACACCCTTAATACTAGTAATGATTAGGTTTAAGAATTAAAATTCCAGCAAATTACATCGGATAGTGCCAAATTATCTTGTTATGCGTCCCATTTTCCATGTGTTTCTCGTAAACTTTAAGTAAGCAATATCTTATATTATGTTTTGATTGAATTACCCTCTCCTGGCTTAGAATATCATTGCAGCCTCGGAAGGCCTCAGGTTAGAAAACTTCTTTCTCCAATCTATCGATTTCCTTGATGTAAAAGGAATTCTGAGATAGTGGTGTGTCAGTGTACACAAGAAATGGAGTCCTTGCCCTTTGCTGTGTTTATACTCTTCAGAAAGATACAGCTGGGGTATTTCCGTAGAAGACAAATACGAGATGTATCGGAAACAAAGATTATCTTCTATAAGTGGATTTGGACGAGGTTTGTACAGAGATGAACGAAGCGACTTCACTCAGACTTTGCCAAAAACTGAATCTATTTCTTTAGCTTCATATTTCACAGGATCTTCAGTTATTCTTCGGTAAATAATGCTCTCGTATTAAATTGTATTTCTGTTTTTTTTTCTGTACATAGCTATAGCAATACCAAAAACTTCTTAAAGGCCTTAAATTTCTACATGCTATTTAGCTGCTTTTTTCAGTATGAGGATAACAAAATAATCCAGTGGCGGCCCCTGCATATTTCTTAAGAGGAGGAAAGAAGTTAACAGCTCAAAATGACACCTTCTTGAGAGAAACATCCTACAAATTAGCCTACATGCATACATGTAAGACCAGGTAGTGTTAGGGTGTATAGCAATAATCTGTTTTTATAAACTGAGTTTCCTAAATTGTCCAAAATATAATATGTTTTCACTTACATTCGTTGTTGAATAATTGCAAAAATTAACAATTACAAGGAAATTCACAACCTCGCAGCATTTTTCCCGCACACTACAGCATCACACGTGTTGGAAGAGACTAGCTACTAACTCGTAACCGGAACCGTTTTACGGAAATGGGAATGAGAAATAATCTGTTAGGAAAGCGAGAACACTGCACCCACCCATGTGGTCTGTGTTGCCACATGTAAATTTTACAAGTTCAGTAGGCCTATCACATGCTTTTGAAAAATGTCAGTTCTTGTAAAGTCATACTACCATTATTGTTCAAAGGTGCCGGTGGCCGATTAATTTTTTTATGTTAAAAATGATGTAGTTTGCAGTACTTTCAATTTCAAATATATTTGTACAAAACTGACAACTTGGCTGTTGTCCTGTCTACTAGACAATGAATGGAAGTGAATTTCAGTGACCAAAAAGATCTGCGATACTAACGTAGAACTACTTTCTCTTTGCTTTATATAAATCCAACTTCAACTTTCAGATATCCTCGAAAGTTTCAAACCATGAACAGTAGCTTATTATAAAGTGAAATGAATAATATAATTTAATTTATAATTTTAAGAAAGTTTATATGGTGTTTTTCATAGCTTTGCGTTAAAACTGTTTTTATTGTGTCTCCTTCTAAATGTGTTATAGTCTGGTTGAATGCAGCATCGTTAGATGGCAGCGGTAGCGAGCTTGCTGCACGACCAGTCGGTTTCTATTTCCCGCCCATGTGCTGATTCAGAGGAGGATCTCCTCCCTGTCGGTTCATTTACTTGCTTTAGAACTCTGCTTCTTTCTCTGTCCGCTAGCGCGTTGTTGTCTATGTGTGTTAACTACAGTAAAGGAGGAATGGATTGACTTTCCTCCACACAAACAATCTCGCATCTTTCTCACAGTTTTCTACAGCACATGAGTGCGCGTCGTTTAAAACTCGATCAACCGAGGTTTTCTTATAGCTGTGAACTTAAAAATTATCGAATATTCCTCGAATTTCAAGGCATATATTTCATTTGGTATTTACTTTCAAAAGAAGAAAAATGTGAGGCGGATGTTCCTCCCTTCCCTCCTCCGAGGAACCGCCACTGAAAGAATCCCTCTACAAATTTTGAATTACTGACCAGGAAGAAAAAAAAAATCAGATAGTTTTTAATATGTCTAATGAACGATTTCATTTTCTGTTAAAATGGAACATTTGCTCTAGAATCGTGAAGGGTGATAGTGATGATGATGATGATATGATGATAATGATAATCGTGATGATTTCAACATCATTTGAAAGTTTAAGTTAAAACGATGCGGCGCCATGTCCTGTGTGAAATTTCCGCAGCAAAGGCGGTGTGATTTCCCTGAATGCCTCCCTAACAGCTCGCTTCAAATCTTTAATTGTCTGGTATCGATGTTTCGAGACAAGCTGCTTAATTATTCCCCACAGGGAAATCACACCGCCTTTGCTGCGGAAAATTTCACACAGGACATGGCGCCGCATCGTTTTGTACCGCGACAATGATGGTGCCCATACTGATGTTCTGGATCACTAAACAAGCTGGAACGTTAAGTATCAACAGTTGTCACACATCTGCTATGACATGTTGAAAATAGATGAACATCAACACACAAGCAAGGAGGGGGGGAGAAGACTTTCGGACCTTACTATAAAATACTATTTTTTATATTTATTGCTTGTTTGTAACAATTGTATAAAATTATTTGAGGTAAAAATGCTTAGCTTATATGTAACTTCCTGAAATCTAATAATGTACAGTAGTGGCAAAAAAACCGGACCGACCCTTGTAGCTGATTTCAGAGCCTTGTTCCCTCCAGAGCACGATATTTATTTATTTACTTGTTTATTTGTTTATTTATTTGTTTATTTGTTTATTTATTTATTTGTTTATTTGCTTGTTTCTTTATTTATTTATTTGTTTATTTATTTATTGTTTATTTATTTGTTTATTTGTTTATTTATTTACTTCTTTATTTATTTACTTGTTTATTTATTTATTTGTTTATGTATTTATTTGTTTATTTGTTTGTTTATGTATTTATTTGTTTATTTATTTACTTGTTTATTTATTTACTTGTTTATTTATTTATTTGTTTATGTATTTATTTGTTAATTTGTTTGTTTATGTATTTATTTGTTTATTTGTTTATTTATTTATTTCTTTATTTATTTATTTGTTTATGTATTTATTTGTTTATTTGTTTGCTTATGTATTTATTTGTTTATTTGTTTATTTATTTATTTGTTTATTTGTTTTTATGTATTTATTTTTTGTATTTATTTATTTGTTAATTTGTTTGTTTGTTTGTTTGTTTATTGATTTGTTTATTTATTTATTTGTTTATTTACCTATATGTTTATTTATGTGTTTACTTGTGTATTTATTTGTTTGTTTATTTATTTATTGTTTATTGATTTGTTTATCTGTTTGTTAATTTACTTATTTTTTATTTATTTATTTATTTGTTTATTTGTTTGTTTCTTTCTTTATTTATTTGTTTATTTATTTATTTATTGTTTATTTATTTGTTTATTTGTTTATTTATTTTCTTCTTTATTTATTTACTTGTTTATTTATTTATTTGTTTATGTATTTATTTGTTTATTTGTTTGTTTATATATTTATTTGTTTATTTATTTACTTGTTTATTTATTTACTTGTTTATTTATTTATTTGTTTACGTATTTATTTGTTTATTTGTTTGTTTATGTATTTATTTGTTTATTTGTTTGTTTATGTATTTATTTGTTTATTTGTTTATTTATTTACTTCTTTATTTATTTATTTATGTATTTATTTGTTTATTTGTTTGTTTATGTATTTATTTGTTTATTTGTTTATTTATTTATTTGTTTATTTGTTTTTATGTATTTATTTTTTGTATTTATTTATTTGTTAGTTTGTTTGTTTGTTTATTGATTTGTTTATTTATTTATTTATTTATTTACCTATATGTTTATTTATGTGTTTACTTGTGTATTTATTTGTTTATTTATTTATTGTTTATTGATTTGTTTATCCGTTTGTTAATTTACTTATTTTTTATTTATTTATTTATTTATTTATTTATTTATTTATTTATTCTGCTGTAGTTGCGGCCATCAGGCCTTCTCTTCCACAACACCAGGATATAAACTGGTAACTAAGAAGGAAAATTTGTTTTGTTCCTTATTCAAATTTATTCCCAATACTTTTCGATTGCAGCGATATTTTACCACTTAATTAACTTATTATTCCCAGAACATGAATTTTACCAGCTTATTTTCTAATGGCTTTCGAAATGGGCTACGTCAGCAGTCGAAACTACAACAATTTCAGTAGATTACTCGCTATCTTGTGAATGCGGGCGTGGCATGCGCAGTGGCTCATTTCGGGGACTTTGATTATTCCGTCGGTCCGTTTTTTTGCTTCTACTGTACATACACTAAAAATCCTATTTATTATTTGAAACTTAGTTTTGCGCCAAAACCTTAGTATCACGAAATTAGCCAAGCCTGCCCTATATTATGTGATTATCATCACCTCTGCTACTGTTATCATCAGAATTACCATCACCATACCATCTGTGGTGATTCCTTAAAATGCTGGATACATTGACATTGTACACTCGAAGTAGTCTTCCTCAGAATCTCTCTCTCTCTCTCTCTCTCTCTGTGGTGATGTATAGTGCAAGGCTAGCTGCGTAAGGCTTGTTAGACGGAGTAGAGCGAAGGCAAGGCGCTGATAGCAAATCGCTTCGAAGGGAAGTATAATCCCCAATTCCCTCACAGGAAATCGATTGCTCGTTTTCCTGATTACCCACCACCCCTCAGCGGCACGAGGGGAACCTTCAAAATTAATTTCGTCAAAGAAACTTAAATACATTAAAATTAAATATAACAAAATTACTTGTACATTAATGTAATCTAATAAAAATTCAAATATAGCGCTATACATTCACGGCATGGACTGCTAACAGTTGAATCATACTTGTCCACATTTGGATTCATGGTGAATAAAGGCTGTGACAGGCTGTTTCGCTTAGAGCTTAAGGGCCCCACACATTCCTACTGTTAATTTTATCCTCGTATAAATGAAACGTACAGCAGAGTCCGTATAGGTCAGTTTCTATCTGATGCTTTTCCAATTCACTGCGGGCTATAGCAGGGAGATGCACTTTCACCTTTACTTTTTAACGTCGCTCTAGAATATGCCATTAGGAAAGTCCAGGATAACAGACAGGGTTTGGAATTGAACGGATTACATCAGCTGCTTTTTTATGCGGATGACTTGAATATGTTAGGAGAAAATCCACAAACTACTAGTATTAGGGAAAACACGGGAATTTTACTTGAAGCAAGTAAACCGATAGGTTTGGAACTAAATCCCGAAAAGACAAAGGATATGATTATGTCTCGTGACCAGAATATTGTACAAAATGGAAATATAAACATTGGAGATTTATTCTTCGAAGACATAAAAAAATTGAAACATTTTGGAGCAACAGTAACAAATATAAATGATACTCCGGACGTAATTAAACGCAGAATAAATATGGGACATGGCTGTTATTATTCGGTTGAGAAGTTTTAGCCATCTAGTCTGTTGTCAAAAAATCTGAAAGTTGTTCTTGTTCTTGTTTAATCAACTATCAGAAGACAGGTCTAAACTTCAGAAGTGATACCAAAAGGCACCATTTATGAGGGAGATAATGGGGTAAGGTGGCCAGTTACTTTCCCCCTCCATTGCATACATTGCCGATTAGATACATGCTACACTAATCACACTTCAGATGCATACAAACAATTGTTTTTCCTCCGACACATATCGTCAAGTGAGATGTACTGCCTGATAATAAATGTACATATCAGCCAGAACTTCAATCAGAGGATATCTGAAAGTTAGAATCTATAAAACAGTTATATTGCCGGTTGTTCTGTATGTTTATGAAACTTGGACTCTCACTTTGAGAGAGGAACAGAGATTAAGGATGTTTGAGAATAAGGTGCTTAGGAAAATATTTGGGGCTAAGAGGGATGAAGTTACAGGAGAATGGAGAAAGTTACACAACACAGAACTGCACGCATTGTATCCTTCACCTGACATAATTAGGAACATTAAGTACAGACGTTTGAGATGGGCAGGGCATGTAGCACGTATGGGTGATTCCAGAAATGCATATAGAGTGTTAGTTGGGAGGCCGGAGGGAAAAAGACCTTTGGGGAGACCCAAACGTGGATGGGAGGATAATACTGAAATGGATTTGAGGGAGACTTCTCCTGAGAAATAAAATTTTGCATACTGATCTCCTATGTTGGAGGGATTTCATATTAAACATTGATCTTAGCGGCAGTGTTGGTCCCTGAATAGGGCAAGAGTTTTTTAACGATTAAAATACATATATTTTAAAAATTTATTCTGAATAATTTCAACTACATGTTGTTATTGTAGCTGCATTGAGTCCCATGTGATTGAGGCAGATTCTAATTTACTTTTAACTAAACTGTGTATAGTAGAGTCAGAGCTGCAGGATTATTAAACAGTTTTGAATTTCTAATAACAAATTTAAGTGTTTTATAAGCAGAATTAACACGTGATGTAATATGTGAATTAAAGTTAAAGTTGTGTCAAGTATTACGCCTAAATCCTAATTGTTGATACTGATTTCAAACGTACGCCGTTGATAAAACAATCAAGAGTTTCTTCAATTTTTTTTCGCGATAAACTTATACATTTACATTTATTTGGGTTAAACAATAGATAATTCTGTTTTACACCAAGATGCAACATTATTAACACCTGTTTGCAAATTCGCTTCATCTATTGGCGAAGTACTAGAATTACGTTGACGTGAAATGGACGGGATGCCTGAAAGATAGATAGTGGGGTTTAAAAAGGCGCGTCAGCTACAATGGCTATTTGCGCACTTATCTAAAATTCTTAAGAAAACTAAAACATAAACAATACAACAAATAGAATGCTAAAACGAACTAAAAAAACGATGTCGTGATATGAACGAGGTAAACAAATGCAGTATCAACAGGGGGATGAAGAAAAATCATAAAAGTGAGCAGTTCTCAGACCCTAGCTAGTAGAGATAGATAGTGGATTTTAAGAATGCCTAAAAACTTCCTAGAAAAGTAAGATCATCATGTGAGTGAAATTACGTTGACGTGGGGGGGACAGAATGTTTAATAGTAGGCTGACGGAAATGAAAATCGTACCACAGAAAATAAGATACCCAGTAAAACCTTCAAAACATATAAAGAAAACAAGATTTTCTAGTGCCTGAAATGAAAATGACAGTTAAAAACGAAGAAGAAAAAAGATCAGTAAAAAGATTGGTCATCATCATCATCATCATCCTTCACGAATTAGGTCTCTGTAGACCTGTTTTGGCCCCATGTAGCAGTCTTCTAAAAGGTCTTCCTGGTCGACGATGTTCTCTAGGTTTATATTGCATCATAATTTTTGGGATTCTTGAATTTTCCATTCTTCTTACATGATCTAGCCAATTTAATTTGTATCTGCTGATTTTTTGTTCTACTGACTCTACTTCTAATTGTTCTAAAATTTCTTCATTCCTTTTTCGGTCTAAAAGAGTATATCCTGCTGTCCTGAAAAATTTCATTTCCGTTGCTTTGATTGTGTTCATGTCTTTTTTCTTTAATGTCCAAATCTCGCTTCCGTATAAAAGGAAGGGTAATGTTAGTGTATTATATATTTTTATTCTTGTAGATTTTTCTACTAATTTAGCTTTTAATGTATTGTTTATTATTCCTAGAATTTGTGTAAATTTGGTAATTTTCTTGTTCACATCTTTTTCATTTTGATAAGATATTTCACAACCCTGATAATTGAAATTTTGTACTTGTTCGAGACATTGGTTATTGTGTATTATCTTACTTCTGACTTCGTGTCCTAAAAATGCCATTACTTTTCAGAGGATAATTAACAAAGAGGATTATATACATTAAATAGAATATTAAAAGATTTTGAGATGGAAATTTCAGCACAAAAGTAGGAAAATTAAATTAGTATCAGTAATGGCGTTTAGCTGATTGTTAATGGGACGTATTTTGTAATAAAGTGGTCACCAGGGTGATATTACACCAAGTTCATGAACATCGTTATATATATATATATATATATATAACGTTAATACAGGGACATCATTTTATTTTTACTAACATTTTTAATATTAACCTGGCTATACCTTTGGATTAGTGATTGAAACCCGGAAACACCGTTTGCTACCTCCTTCCACGACTGGTGTTCGATGATACTGGCGTCAAATACAAACAAATCACTTTACTAGGTACAGGAGGGAAGAAAAGTAGTTCATCCATTTACGTAAACTAGGAAATATCGCGATTTTGAGTGTGATAATTCTCATCAGGTTTTGTTTAATCAAAATACAGTACAGTATTAACAATAAGTGTTTTTACTCACGAACTGAGTTATCCATTCGGACGTATTCATTATGCAGTGTATATTATACTGTCTACAGCACATTAGCGTACGATATAGAGAATGAAGTTAAAATGAAAAATAATCATAATATGGATATTTAAACACATTTTTGAAAATGGTGGCCGTTCATTTCGATACAGGCTTCAGTTCTTTTGTGGCTATTCTCGCACTATAGACTATTGCATCTAATTCCAATTACCAGTTTCGTCCTTCATACTTAGTAACTCATGTTGAAATAATTCTGTCCCTACTCTATAAAAGAGTACCTTACGTACTGTAAATTCAATCTTCAGTTCTGCCCGACCTGCACAGATAAAATTACTCAGACATGCTATCTACTGTCCGTCCAAGTGGTTATGTCGCAGGATCGTAGAAAGGGGGGGGAATCACGTGATAGTTAATTACTTAACGAGGCCCTTTCATTTAAGTTATTTTAAACAGTTGCATAATATTACGTAGACGTCCAATTAATTCCTAACAGAAATTAATGTTTTCAGAAAAGAGCTAAGAAAGTCCAGCCACTACAGTGGAGCGAGCAGAAGCAGGTAGGGGAAATCGGGATGCGACGTAGGCAAACGGACGACAGTACCTGTGCGAAAATATGATTCAATATTGGAAGTTTTCGTCACTGAAAAACGCGAACATATTTCTGAAACGTGCTGTAATCACTAAGTATTGCGGCCTTGGTTCTGTGTAGACAGTTGGAACTTCGTTAGTAGAAGGGGTGGGAGTAAAGTACATTCAAAAACTCAGGTACAATAAAAGTTGAAGTAAAAATAAAATGATGTCTCTATACAATTTGATTTGCGAAACTTATTCCGTCGGCGCTGATTAGCAAACTTAAAAATCTTAAAATTTATGCTTATTTACAAAAAAAAAAAAAAAACGTTTTAAGGATTCTTAGACAAAATCAGGTGGATCAATTCCTAGTTTTTTGCTGTGGAAACAAATGAAAGCAAGGGACTTACCGTAAAGTCTGACTGTACCATCAGCATGCCCAAGGGAGTTGGTGGACACACACATGTACGTCCCTAGGTCCCGTCTGCTGAATTGGTTGATCGTGAGCTTCAGGTGCACTTTGTACGAAGTGCGGTTCTCCACGATCGAATGTTTAGCCCTGCGAAACAAGATATTAAACACGTAAAAATCCAATGAATTTACCAATTTGTTCCAAACACACAATTATGCAGAAACAATTCGCTTTATGTTGATTGGTATTACAAATGCCTGCAAAAATATACGAGGCGCGTCCCTAAAATAACTTTCCCTCTCGTCCCACAGCTAGCAAATCATATCTTGCGCGAAGCGACTTCGTGTACGTGATAGAGGAATGTCCTGTCATGGCGCATGCGCAAGCGGAACTTCCCGAGTGCTCTCAGTAGCTTCGTTGCATTGGTTGAAGATGGACGCTCCTATTCCAGCTCCCGCCGAGTGTGAAGTGTATAATTGGGTAGATACCAATATCCCTTCGTCAGTTCGTATCACAAACTTCCACAGCTCCACTTCTAATGTGTCTCGCCTTCAACAGAAACAATCCAGTCTTTTGTTCGTATTCACTACTAGCAGTACTCGTGCGCTCCGCTGCAACCGTTAGAAATAAATATAAAGTAATTACATAATTAAAATAGGACATTTGATCCAGGGAACATTCGTGTTTCATAGAAGGATAAATCGTTTAATATGTTACTTAATTTAAATTGCATCCAAATAATTAAAATGCCATCATTTTGGTCCAGAGACACTCCTTTGGTGCAATGACAATTTCTTTAACATGTTTCTTAATTTTTATTACATGCAACCATAGTTTAATGAACATTGACATCATTTAGATTTAATGTGTATATTTTATTTTACTTGTTATAGGTTTCCAATGAATTATGGTAATAACTTAATTTTAACCCTTGTTTTCTACGTATTCAGTAAATGACGCTTGGCACACTATGGTTGTGAACCCTTCAAATAATTTAAATTATATTATATAATATTACATATTATATTATATTATATTATATTATATTATATTATATTATATTATATTATATTATATTATATTATATTATATTATATATTATATTATATCAGAAGTTACTGCAATAACATTATAGCATTATGTCCATCTAGAGAAACTACACTTTCCAATGGTATAATAATAATTAATTATACAAATCGGTTAATTTAGCTTCCGATATTAGCCTACTTCATACAAACACAGAAACATTCTCTGTAGGCAATCTTTCATAGCTTTCGATTGTTGCTGTCCAAGGCCCCTTATAGCCGAAGTCATTTGTTTTTTAATTCATTACACGGCCTTAGATGGCAGTTATTTTAATTTTAAAACTCATTTATCTCATTAAATATCAGTCCTATCAAAATTTTGCATGGAATAAAAGTTATCGGAAATAAGTTTTAAAGAAACTTTCGTTATAACATTTTTCACAAAAATCAATAATAAGCGAGATATTTCGATTTATTTAATTCAGGCCCCCTTATATCCGCCCTTTTAAATGATGTATTTTGAATGCCATTTAGCCTAAAATCTAAGTTACAACGAACTTAATTTCTATTCCAATTTTCATCGAAATCCTTTCAGCCATTATCGCGTGAAAAGGTAACAAACATACAGACAGACAGACAGACAGACAGACAGACAGACAGGCAGGCATACAAACAAAAATTTCAAAAAAGCGATTTTCGGTTTCAGGGTGGTTAATTATATATTTTAGGACCAATTATTTTTGGAAAATCGAAAATTACCAGAAAAATTTAGGCTACAGATTTATTATTAGTATGGATTCCCCATGAGGTCAAGACATGCAAACGAACTCCTATTCTGACTTAGCATCGAGGGTGGTAGATATTTTCTCAGTACTTGTTCCAATTCGACACACTGTAATAAAATATGTCTGTAGGAGTCCTTTTCTTTGCAAAGCGGACAAAGACTCTCTCCTTCTTCGTTGACAATATTATTACCCTACCATGCCCCCAATCTTATCCACGCTAAACCTGCTCTGCTGCCTTTGTTACAAGAATTTATGTAGTCACACCTCCCCCAGTTAAGCATGAGATCTGATTGTAAATATAGTGAGGACTTTTCCGAACATTGGAGCTCAATCTCTTGCCTCTCAATATCAATTAGTACTTCTCGGCCTACTGGATCATAATCAATAGTGCTTCATGATAATTTGTTTCGTCTGTCGTCAATCAACAGACCAATGGGTGCATCGCAAGATATTTAACCCGTGTTTTTATGATGACTATTACACTTTTACTACATCATACTACTTTTGACCAATAAAACGGTACGAAAGGACGTATTTCATCCACTCATGGCTGCTTATCTCACAATTTTATCGCGTCCCTAGCATTTGTTTAATTTTATCGCGTCCCTAGCATTTGTTTCTTTGTTTGCCAACATTTCAAACTGCGCTGGTCTGGACGTCAAAAAAAAAAAAAAAAATACAAACCACTCCAGTCGATGCACAGCAGTTTCAAATATGACTCGCATTGGCATTCAAGAACAAGAATTAATAAAGATCACTGGTCATAGCTATGCATCTTCCCTGAAATCCTATTTACAAATAAATGAAGAGCACCATTCGGAGATCCTGAATAAATTGAGGAATACACCATGTAGGCCTACATCGAGTTCCACTTCTTTTACGCACACGTCCAATATAACATCAACTGAACCACCAAGCACTAAAACATTCAAATTTGAAAATAGTACATTCAATAATTATTCCTTTTAAAATTATTCATGTTTATTTTTTATGTCATCGTCGTTAATTAAAACTTTTCTAACACTTTTATATATTATTTACGTTATGTTATAGCTTCTGCTATATTATATTATGGATAGTCACGTATCAGAGATTGTTTAATATTAAGATTTATTGAAAATCATTTGTGAAGTGACGTTGATTACTGGGATTCGGATAATTGAAGTGGAATGAAACTGTTTTAATAAAAATGAAACTGAATTAACAAACCCTTGTTGACTAGTAACACTGCCATCGTGATCTAGATCGAGAAGGCATTGCTAGTAATCGTCTACACAGTTCAATGAAGATTCCAAAGTTGGCACAACTGATAGCAAGATAACAGCTTACCATAACACACTACTGCCATCTAGCATGCATCTAGCGTAATACTTGTAATGTTGAGATGGTATAATAATACATTTGAAGACAGTTGTATTTTCGTAAGTCAATTAATATTTTATTGTATTGTATTCGTTACTTCTAATCTTTATATACTTTCTTCTAATCGTGTAATAGTCAATTAAATCCCACTAGAGTTTTAATTTTCTCTAGATAAATCAAAACCTCTAGTGAGATTACTGTTGATAAAAATATTGAAAGAAGAAATTTTAATCAACCATAATGGAAAGGCGCATATTCCAATAAAGTCTGACCCAACACCATATTTGTTCATGAAAATAAGTCCACTGGGTATAAACCCGAGTCTCTAGTGTGCTCAGTCGACGCTCTGGTTATTGGAATAAAGTTGCCTTCTTCTTTGCATACAACGAGCACTAATTCCATCGGCTTCGTATTCAATCTAGAAATGGAACATAGAGAATAGTTATTAACACAAAGCCTTCAGTGCAGACCGGACTTGCTGTGTGTAAACATGTTTGTAATTCCCTTTGCCAGTGACGTAGTAGCATTGAACTACACAATGTGTCAGCGCGGTACTTACTAAACTATGAAAGAGAGGTTTCATGACTATCTGCAAGGTTAATTCGATTTATATAGTTAAGTCAATAGTCGTTTTGTGCTACACTCCTAATTAGCTTACCTCTTTACATGGGGAACATTATAATATTTAACTCAAACACACGTTGCATAATTTTCATAATGCATCGCTAGTCGGTTTTCAAAGTCTCACACACGAGTTAAAATCTGGGTGAATCTAAATAGAGTATCTGGTAGACAAACACAACAGTAATACAAAGGAAAACAACACTCAAATTTCACGAACGAAATCTGTGTGGATTTTATTAGGTCTCATACGATTCCACAACCAAAAGTCATGTTCCGAGAGAATACTTCTAGATATAAGATATGGTTGAAAGCTTAACATCTTACGAAATGAAGTGGGTGTCACATTTTAAATGAGTGTAAATTAACAGTTTTCTGATGTGGTATTTAAATATCCGATCAAGGGTGGAAGAGACTTCTTTGCTTCAATCTGTTTTTGGTGCAATTATGATTGTTCAGAAATAAGATGCATTGCTATCCATTTTTTAAAAATAATTTTATTGTTATAACAAACTAGTTACATTAATTAATTAAAATGGTTGATCTGGTTGGCGAGTTGGCATAGCGCTGGCCTTCTATGCCCAACGTCGCGGGTTCGACCCCGGGCCAGGTCGATGGCATTTAAGTGTGCATAAATGCGACAGACTCATATCAGCAGATTTACTGGCATGTAAAAGAACTCCTGCGGGACAAAATTCCGGCATATCCTGCGACGCTGATATAACCTCTGCAGTTTCGAGCGTCGTTAAATAAAACATAACATTTAACATTTAATTAAAATGTCTCAGAAACTGGGCAATACGGACTCTGCTGTATGTTTCACTATCTGATGCTTTTCCAATTCACTGCGGGCTAAAGCAAGGAGATGCACTATCACCTTTACTTTTTAACTTTGCTCTAGAATATGCCATTAGGAAAGTTCAGTATAACAGAGAAGGTTTGGAATTGAAAGGGGTAAAACCGGCTACTTGTCTATGCGGATGACGTGAATAAGTTAGGAGAAAATCCACAAACGATTAGGGAAAACACGGTAATTTTACCTTAGGCAAATAAACCGATATGTTTGGAAGTAAATCCCGAAAAGACAAAGTATATGCTTATGTCTCGTGACCAGAATATTGTAAGAAATGAAAATATGAAAATTGGAGATTTATCCTTCGAAGTGGTGGAAAAATTCAAATATCTTGGAGCAACAGTAACAAATATAATTGATACTCGGGAGGAAATTAAACGCAGAATAAATGTGGAAAATGTCTGTTATTATTCAGTTGAGAAGTTTTTGTCATCTAGTCTGCTGTCAAAAAACTTAGAATTTATAAAACAGTTACATTACCAATTGTTCTGTATGGTTGTGACACTTGTACTCTCACTTTGAGAGAGGAACAGAGATTAAGGGTGTTTGAGAATAAGGTTCTTACGAAAATATTTGGGGCTAAGCGGGATGAAGTTACAGGAGTATGGAGAAAGTTATACAACACAGAACTGCACGCATTGTATTCTTCACCTGACATAATTAAGAACATTAAATCCAGACGTTTGAGATGTGCAGGGCATGTAGCACGTATGGGCGAATCCAGAAATGCATATAGAGTGTTAGTTGGGAGACCGGAGGGAAAAAGACCCCTGGGGAAGCCGAGACGTAGATTTTATTTTATTTTATTTTATTGGGTTATTTTACGACGCTGTATCAACGTCTCAGGTTATTTAGAGTCTGAATGAAATGACTGTGATAATGCCGGTGATATGAGTCCGGGGTCCAGCACCGAAAGTTATCCAGCATCGATACGTAGATGGGAGGATAATATTAAAATGGATTTGAGGGATGTAGGATATGATGTTAGAGACTGGATTAATCTTGCACAAGATAGGGCCCGATGGCGGAATTATGTGAGGGCGGTAATGAACCTGCGGCTTCCGTAAAAGTAAGTAAGTAAGTAGGGCAGTTATGAATATTTTTGGTGAGTCGTCACAGAAATATGTGAGCTCTATTTTTGTCCTCTTACAGTTCCATCTCTGTTTGATTTTTGTTCATACTTCGCTTTATTTCAACGATGCCATCAATCTTCTTAAAAATATTCCTCCTGTGTTTTGTAGTTCTTCACTGAAAATATGAACATAACCCCCGATTTATAAATATTATGGTAAACTTTAAATGTGAGCATTTCAGAGTTTTTCGATGGTGTTTTTCAAACTCAATAAAATGAATATTGGACAAAGTACGATTTGAACCAGACAGTTTACAGGATCGAATATGATTTGAATCAATAGCCACTTTTGAACACACGTTTTCAAGCTTTACAAATAAAATTTGAAACGACCAGACTTAATAGCTTGAAAGGCAGAAGAATAATTTATAAGAAAATGTAACAAACTCAACTTTGTTCGCCGGAGGGCTTAATACGATTTGAAACGATGCTCCTTAAATAAGGTACCTGGGAGTATTTAGGCCCAGCATGTTATAAGGCTCACTACCTAGTTTTGCCATTAGTGATACTCATTTTTTCAAAAGAGAGCAACAGCTCTTAAGACCTATTTCTTCTTGCATTCAAGTGAGACATAAAGAAATTAGATTCTCGTTCTAGTTTGTAGCTGACTGGTGGCAACAAATTATGTGTGATTATTTCTGCTTTCATTATAAAATTCTGCAAAATTTAAGTTGATATTTAATCGTTTTACTGTGTGTTATTAATATAATATTAAATGTACGTTATTGTGTAAACATTAAGAAGTTTGGGGCTACCGTGAAACTTTCGCTAAAGAGCATATGAGCACTCCATAAATTAAAATTGGCGCGAAGTAACAGAGCAGGAAATAAGGCCCATGAAATAAATACGTGGAAACGCCCACAAGTACATAGAAGTCCCTGAACTATAAAGTTCAAACTCTGAAGCACAATCTTTTTTTGCAAGAAATGAAACAAACGAAATACTGACAATTCCTAATGCAGAAAGAGCATTGGATGAACCATCAACTTCAGGATTTGTAAACATCCAGGGGACGCGGATGTGTTCTGTCTGAGAAGAGAATTGTTGTAGATATACATGTGTGTCTCTTGTGAATGTTGGGTGCACGATGAATGTGTAGGTTTCACTGAGGAAAAAAACTGAAGACTGTATGCCCAAATTGTGTTCAATACTTGTATTCTTTATTGTGGACCTTATTATCTGTCACAGCAGGATATAAGGTCCAGTGACATGATGTTAATTTTCATTGCTCACAGCATTTATGTGTCCGTTTGAATATTTATTTGAAGTAAAATATTATAGGATAACCACAGTCTACTATATACAGTCGCGAAGCTCAATATGTAGTAAAAGTGCAAACATGGGTAGTTGCCCACCACTAGTATCGCTACTATCGCCTCATCATCGCAGATCTCTCTCCTAGCAGACAACAAAATATGTTACACTTTCGTTGTCGTGTTCTTTAGGAAAAATTAACACCTTCCTTCCATTATTCAAATATTAAATGCATAAAGTTAATTTATTATTTTAATGAAGAATATTAAATTACACCATAAACTCGAAGATACCTGCAAGAAATAGGTTAATATTATTTTTGTTTGTGCAAAACGAACTGAAATTTACTATAATGGCTTCACTCATTCAAGATTATAGCGATAATTAACTATGAAACCAATAAATATTAATTTTCATTTCCCTTTACAATAATAATAATGAAATATGAATTAATGGAGTAACTTACGTGTACCGGTACTTGTAGTGTAGGCTTACGTAGTTAACAAAGTGGGATGAGGTTAAGTAATAATAATCACACCAGAATTGGAAATAAAACGTGATCAATAAATTTTATTGTAACAGGCTTTTTCTACGTCTCTAGTAAAGTAACAAATAAAAATAACAACAAAATTAACAGCTATAATTAAAAACATATCCTTTGAAGAAAATAGTAGGCCTAAGCAATAATAATCCCACCAGAATTGAAAATAAAACGTGATCAATAAATTTCATTAAAACAAACTTAATTTTTCTACGTCTCTAGTAAAATATTATTATTCCAATTATTGTATTTTAGCCATTTACATTTTCATTACAACCAATAACGAACATTTCACAAGCATCAATGTGAAATACGCAACGAGCTAGCACTCTATGGAAATACGACACAGTCCAAAGTCGACCGTGGACAGTTTATTGTGTCTAGTTGCTAACCGCTTGGAGCGCTTTATCACGAGATTTGCAAAAAATCACCTCAAGCTTCGCGACTGTATAGTATATTGTGGGATAACTATAAAAGTATGCTATTCCATTATTTAAAAATTGCTAAACGTCTCCATTTCAAAGAAAGAACGTTTTATTCCTTAGGTGGGCCTTATTATCCCCGGTGAAGAGAACGAGTTCTGAGGATTGATGAGAATATGGTGACAACTTTTTAAAATATAAGTATTAGCTGAGAGGAAAGACAAATGCGTTTTTCGGATACCGAAGGAGGATGAAAACTTCGATCTCTGTTACACACCACTGACAAGAGAAAATATTACCTGAATATTACCTGAAAATTTTAACAAACCACACTGTTCTCACTGCGAAAGTTACAAACCGACACAATCAGCTCCAAATACCTTCCTTTCTTATATTCTGTCGCATGGCGATTTTGTTACACATTTCCAAACAACCAATGATAACGTAATCCTAATGTACTGAGCCTTCAGTAGCTGCAGTGCTAAGGACCTGAAAGGCAAACTATTTCCATCATAAGTCCACACCTGTGGAGTAAAGGTCAGCGCGTCTGGCCTCGAAACCAGGTAGCCCGGGTTCGAATCCCGGTTGGGGCAAGTTACCTGGTTGAGGTTTTTTCCCGGAGTTTTCCATCAATCCAATACAAGCAAATGCTGGGTAACTTTCGGTGCTGGACCCCGGACTCATTTCACCGGCATTATCACCTTCATTTCATTCAGACGTTAAATAACTTAGATGTTGATACAGCGTCGTAAAATAACCCAATAAAATAAATAAATTTCCATCATAAACGATTTACAACATATATCACAGCAAATGCATCTCCCCAATGAGACTTGTAAATCTGCATTAGAAGGAACGCTTTTGTAAGGAAATAATTTATAAAATGTGTGAAGGATCTCGTTGTTTCAAAACGTCGATAAAATTCCATGGCATTAAATATTGAAAAACGATTAGGAAATATTCAGTAAGAACTATAGGTATTAATAACGTATCGAAAAGACAGATAACCGATAGGCTATAAATCATATTTTTGATTTCTGGAATCTTGGGGGATTGATTGCCTTTAACACGCCATTCGAAAATATTTTTCGTGTGAATTTTCATTAAATAGAAAATATGGATAATTAAACTGACATTGTACCGAGATAGAAACATTTATATATGATATGAAAACTAGTACTTCGTTTGAGGCCTATAACAGCGTAACTAAATGAAATATGACGCACGTACTAGGAACAATAACTGACATGACAATACTTAAAACATTCAAACGTTGCAAAGACGACAACGATTTGCAACTTAGAGGCGTCCACATTTCATTAAGTGGAAAATAAAACAGTTTAAATTATTTATATCAGTGTTATTTAACGAAGCTTTATTTATTCTTTGATGAGGTGGAAAAATTCATATATCTTGGAGCAACAGTAACAAATATAAATGACACTCGGGAGGAAATTAAACGCAGAATAAATATGGGAAATGCGTGTTATTATTCGGTTGAGAAGCTTTTGTCATCTAGTCTGCTGTCAAAAAATCTGAAAGTTAGAATTTATAAAACAGTTATATTACCGGTTGTTCTGTAGGGCTATGAAACTTGGACCCTCACTTTGAGAGAGGAAAGAGGTTAAGGGTGTTTGAGAATAAGGTTCTTAGGAAAATATTTGGGGCTAAGAGGAATGAAGTTACAGGAGAATGGAGAAAGTTAAACAAAGCGCAGAACTACACGCATTGTATTCTTCACCTGACATAATTACGAACATTAAGTACAGACATTTGAGATGGGCAGAGCATGTAGCACGTATGGGCGAACCCAGAAATGCATATAGAGTGGTAGTTGGGAAACTGGAGGGAAAAGGTCCTTTGGGGAGCCGAGATGTAGATGGGAGGATAATATTGAAATTGATTTGAGGGAGGTGGAATGTGATTGTAGAGACTGGATTAATTTTACTCAGGATAGTGACCGATGGCGAGCTTATGTGAGGGCGGCAATGAATCTGGAGGTTCTCTAAAAGCTTTAAGTATTAGAAACAACAAATATAACTTTATTACACAAGATGCTACGAATCCACCTATTACGAAGCTAACGTATTTCCAAATGTATTCACTACTTATTAATTGCTATTAATTATGCCATAATAATTCATTTATGTTATTGACTCTGTTGTTTCTTAAGCTTGGAATACAACTTAATACTCTATGGTACGTTGAACATATTTATAACTGATTGTGAAAAGAACTAACCAACTGGGTCTCATATTTATTCTGATCCCTAATATCGTCCCCTTATTCACCCAGTTTCGGTTCTGTTTGTTCGTCATCATTCCCCTTAGCGAAATAAGTAGTGCGCCATTATTTAATCACAGATATTAACAAGTATGACCGACCGCACAGACAATGCTTGTCAATTCTGAACAAATAATTCCGCTTTCAGAGCAAGCGTTCCCTTCTCCAAGAGCTTTTATTCGCAGAAAACTGTTATGGAAATGTATATCAGTGGCGGGACAGTCACTTCTGACAACACATTTTCAATCTAGGAAACAGTATATATTTTATTGAAATCGAAGTGACAGATATTGCAATATTTTTAATTAAGCTATTTACATTTCTCTTGTACTAAAGATATAATATCCTAAAAGACGCAATAGATTTACTGTAATACAAATTATAATTAATTATTATGAAAACTGTTTGTATAGTTCTTGCGTTTTGTTGATCGCCATGCTTAATTGAAATTAAAATTTAATGATATATTTAACAGTAGATCGAAGCACTCTCTAGAAAAAAGTGCTATTACAATGTACGATACTTTATACATTTCTGCAGAAAATAAAGCGAGGGGAAGGCAAACGGATAATCCCCCAATTGGTTAATAGAGTAACGGATAATCGTAATGATAAACATTTCAACAGTTCAGCTTCTAACTGCAAACCAACACATTCCCGCTAAAGAGTGTGTCAGTGAGTAGTGTAATTTGAAGGCTTCCGCTAAAATACAACACTTTTAGGTCGTATAATCACACTATTTCACATTTGTAGGGTCTACCCCTATTTCATATTTGCAACACTTCCTCTGTTAATTATGAACAGAATAACTTAAAGTCCACAAGTTTCATATTATCATATTTTGACATTAATGAAATATCGAAAATATTGCTTTAAAACATTTACGTCGATAACTACTGCGTTGTATACTTTCCATAATTTCAATATATACAACTCATTTGTATAGTTACTTACTTACTGACTTTTAAGGAACCCGGAGGTTCATTGCCGTCCTCACATAAGCCCGCCATTGGTCCCTATCCTGAGCAAGATTAATCCAGTCTGTATCGTCATATCCCACTTCCCTCAAATCCATTTCAATATTATCTTCCCATCGACGTCTCGGTCTTTTCCCTCCGGCCTCCCAACTAACACTCTATATGCATTTCTGGATTCGCCCATATGTGCTACATGCCTTGCCCATCGCAAACGTCTGGATTTAATGTTCCTAATTATGTCAGGTGACGAAAACAATGCGTGCAGTTCTGTGTTGTGTAACTTTCTCCATTCTCCTGTAACTTCATCCCTCTTAGCCCCAAATATGTTCTATTCTCAAACACACTTAACCTATGTTCCTCTCTCAAAGTGAGAGTCCAAGTTTCACAACCACACAGAACAATCGGTAATATAACTGTTTTATAAATTCTAACTTTCAGATTTTTTGACAGCAGACTGGATGATAAAAGCTTCTCAACCGAATAATAACAGGCATTTCCCATATTTATTCTGTGTTTAATTTCCTCCCGAGTATCATTTATATTTGTTACTGTTGCTCCAAGATATTTTAACTTCTCCACCCCTTCAAAAGATAAATCTCCAATTTTTATATTTCCATTTCGTACAATATTCTGGTCACGAGACATAATCATATACTTTGTATTTTCGGGATTTACTTCCAAACCGATCGCTTTACTTGCTTCAAGTAAAATTTCCGTGTTTTCCCTAATCGTTTGTGGATTTTCTCCTAACATATTCACGTCATCCTCATAGACAAGAAGCTGATGTAACCCGTTCAATTCCAAACCCTCTCTGTTATCCTGAACTTTCCTAATGGCATACTGTAGAGCAAAGTTAAAAAGTAAAGGTGATAGTGCATCTCCTTACTTTAGCCCGCAGTGAATTGGAAAAGCATCAGATAGAAATTGACCTATACGGACTCTGCTGTATGTTTCACCGAGACACATTTTAATTAATCGAGCTGGTTTCTTGGGAATACCAAATTCAATAAGAATATCATATAATACTTCCCTCTTAACCGAGTCATATGCCTTTTTGAAATCTATGAATAACTGATGTACTGTACCCTTATACTCCCATTTTTTCTCCATTATCTGTCGAATACAAAAAATCTGATCAATAGTCGATCTATTACGCCGAAAACCGCACTAATGAACCCCAATAATTTCATCTACGTACGGAGTTAATAATAATAATAATAATAATAATAATAATAATAATAATAATAATAATAATAATAATAATAATGATAACTGAAGGGGAATGAAGAAACTGTATTTGCAAGGTGAGGATTGAACCTAAGAACGATACATTTGTAGCCGGAAGCACTATCACATGAGAAGGAAATTGGCATATGTTAAGAGGGGAGCGAAATCTTCACTTTCCTGCCAGCACTGCTGTTATGATTGAGCGTTACATCGAAGAACGCCACTGCGGATTGAATGAGTCAGGGTTGCAGGAGAGGTTCCCTTCCCGCATCGGTCCAAGTGTGTATGGAACTAATCAAGGCAATTGACGCTCCCGAAAATGAGATTTTCTGTCCGTGTGTTCGCAACGCAAGCCCCTTGCTAATTACGGAAGTAGGTCCCCACCCCCGCGACAGAATTATGATTTCGCGGGGAGGCAAGGGAAGGCACGAGGTGACTCGATGGTTAGGAGCAATATTTCGTTATTTTTTTTTTGTATGCGGTTGCAATTAACTCTTCAATCCAAGCGTAAATGTAAAACCGTCCAAATTGCTACTCTCATGCAATTATTAGATTTTTAACAGAGTGCTGAAAAGCGTATAAAGCTGGGAACTGGATTATACACTCGCTAATGCGATTAATTTGACTTTTTGAAACTGTAAAGTCAGCGCGCTTGACTCTCTCCAAAGTCATTGTTTCAAATTTGCTATAACTTTCTTTTCTGGTTTTATCAGATAATGTTACAACGTGCTGCAAGGAATCTACCCTTGACCTGTGATGTGCATCGAAAAAGTCAATCGCTGTTTGAATTTCAATCTGGTATGTTTCAGTTATTGAATTCTTGGACAGCCAAAAAAGTTATTAATACTTTGACATTTTTACTGTAGCGGGAAAACCGAGATTTATGAATTGTTTTATGAATGAGCAACAGTGGAAGAATAATTTTTTTTTAAATAGAAGGAAGAACGAATTTATCTTGCCACAATTAATTTTATTTTCAGTGGAGTATAGGTTAAATGCATATAGTCTGCTGTCAAAAAATCTGAAAGTTAGATTTTACAAAACAGTTATATTACCGGTTATTCTGTACGGTTGTGAAACTTGTGGCCGGTTTTTCCAAGTATTGTTAGAAAATTTAACGACTTTCAAACTCTAAACAGTTTGTTAATTAATAAAATTTTATGTTTTCAACACCAGTTTGGTTTAACAGATTGTCAACAGCCTGTTAATTTTAAATATAGGATTTCGGGCAGTTAACTCGTTTAACAGTTAGTTAAATATGGTCGATGTCTCCACAGCTGTTCGAACAGAAGTTCGAAATTAATATTTTGTGTCTCTCTGTAGGGAATGTTTAGCATATGACTGGTAATGTAACATTTAAAAAATACTTTGGACTGTTTAAATACATCAGCGTTATTTTATTTCTTCCGTATTTCGTATCCATAATAGCAATGAGGAAATATAACCTTACTTTGTAATTATTATTCAGCACGTCACCTACAACTTTCATTTGTCAACTGTTTGTTTATGGAGCGTGGCCTACTATAACAGATTGTCATTTTATGCAAGTTTCATGACTCACTCTATAATTTGGAATTTAAAGATTAATTTTAGCCAAAATTTGGAATTTAAAGATTAATTTTAGCCAATCAAAAATTGTCTTACATGTGTAGAATCATTACCAACTGCTGTTGAGTAGTTAAAATAGTGATAACAGACGTTATAGTTAAGTGTTGGTTATCTTAAACAAAATTATGTTGAACAAATGGAAAATATATATATTTAATAATATGTTAATTTAACATTCTTTAAGCAAAATTAAACATTACTTGGATAAACTGGCCATTGGACTCTCACTTTGAGATAGGAAAAGAGATCAACAAATGGAACAAATGGAAAATACATTAACAAAGCGTTAAAAATAAACAGAATGTTAATTTAACATTCGTTAAGCAAAATTAAATATTACTTGGACAAACTGGCCATTGGACTCTCAGTTTGAGAAAGGAAAAGAGATCAACAAATGGAACAAATGGAAAATATATTAACAAAGTGTTAAAAATAAACAGTCCGTTAATTTAACATTCGTTAAGCAAAATTAAACATTACTTGGACAAACTGGTCATTGGACTCTCACTTTGAGAAAGGAAAAGAGATTAAGGGTGTTTGAGAATAAGGTGCTTAGGAAAATATTTGGGACTAAGAGGGATGAAGTTACAGGAGATTGGAGAAAGTTACATAACGCAGAGCTGCACGCATTGTATTCTCCACCTGACATAATTAAGAATATTATATCCAGACGTTTGAGAAGGACAGGGCATGTAGCACATATGGACGAATCCAGAAATGCATATAGAGTGTTAGTTGGTAGGCCGGAGGGAAAAAGACCTTTGGGGAGGCCGAGACTTAGATGGGAAGAGAATATTAAAATGTATTTGAGGGAGGTGGGATATGATGGTAGAGACTGGATTAATCTTGCCCAGGATAGGGACCAATGGCGGGCTTATGTGAGAACGGCAATGAACCTTAAAAGCCAGTAAGTAAGTAAGTAAGTAAGTAAGTAAGTAAGTAAGTAAGTAAGTAAGTAAGTGGAATATAGGTTAAGTGACACATTTTCGTATGTGAAACAGTCGTGCATTTCATGTTTATTTGAAATCGGAGGGAAATCTTGGTACCGATTAAGTTCAAATGCGACTGGTTATGTGGAGTGCTTGTTTGGTAAAAACTTGTAAATTACTCACTTATAAAATTAATTTCCTTACGTCCAACTGAAAGACCGAAAATAATTTAATATTAATCTTTCTTCTTCAGTAGCATGTACAATGATTTATCACCTTGTTTCGACATTTGAAGTATCACCTCCCACTGAATTTTCTCGATGCTAGCGCCATACGGTATCTAAACCAGAAATTACACAATGCTTTTACAAACAGTTCTACACTGAACAGTAATCCACAAGTAAACACCATCATGGTAATAGGTACACTGCAGGAACCACTTAGCGAAAAGCCCTAACCATCTGTGCTGTTGTTGGTAGGTAGTAGTTTTCGTTTCTCTGTCCGATTAAGCCTTGGACTCATGCCTTCTGAATTAGACTCCAAAGCAACACTCACTTTAATAATTTGGTTAAGAACAGACTGAATATTTAGAGGTTCATTGGAGAAAGAGAAGTGGTTAATAATTATGGTAAAAATGATAGTTGGTAATAATGATAATATTAATAATTATAATTTAATTACCGTAGGCTATAATTATAAGTAATTCATAGTGTTCTGCCCAAAGGCAGGTCTTTCACTGCAAATCCAACTTTCTCCAATCTTCTCTATTTTACGTCTTCATCTTAGCCTCTGCAATTGAGCCATATATCTTAATACTGTCTAAAATTTGATATCGTCTTATGCTCCGAACTTTCCTTCCATTCACCATTGCTTCCAGTGCATCCTTCAGTAGACAGTTTCTTCTTAGACACTGGCCATCCAATTTCTTTTTCACTTCCTGCTCAGCTTTAGGATTATTCTTTTTTCATCTATTCTTTATAGTACAGCTTCATTTCTTATTCTCTCTACCCTTTTCACACGCTCCATAATAATATATATAATTTATTTCAAGAAATAGTCTGCCCAGGCATCCTGGGTTGCCAAAAACACAGAATAACACACATATAAGAATAGTAATGATTACAGTAAAATAGATGAGCCAAATTTAAATGTGAACTAGGAGCTTAAATTTAAGAAATAATAAATTTGTACATATATTTGTAACAATCACACACTAACGAATAGAAAAGGGGGGGGGGTATTATGATATTCCGTATAAATGATTTTTCAGAATTGCCACAGACCCTTTAATGGTTGAAGTAATTATTTTTGGAATTATGTCATGGATTCCAAATGTTTTGATGGTGTTTACAGTTCATCGTGGGATGGTGCCCCTCGCTCCGATCATTAAACCATGTACTTCCCAGGTGCCTTCCATCTGATATTTTTCTCGAAAATACGGAACAGTAGGCTCATAAATTTGTTGTTTTTCTTTGTTGACCTCGGATGGTTGGGTCTGGCTCATCTCAAATCTAACAGTTGGGTCCAGTATAAAGCCTTTACTATTAGTCTTGTCTAGAGCCACGATGTCCGCTCTTCTAATTCCGCCGCCTTCAGACGCAACGAAGTGCACCTCTTCATGGACCTCGAAGGATTTGTTTCTAAGGGCTTGTGCTATTAGTTTTCGGATGTTATGATGGCGTGAATTTCTCAGGAGTTCTCCATGCTGACAGGATCCTAGGACGTGTGCTAAGGTTTCAATCTCGTTGCAGTATCTGCAACGGAAACCGTCCAAGGATCTCCCATGAAGACTTCTCACTGGTGCTACGTTAGCATTCATCTTAATTGCGTCCCGCCATTCAGAGGAAGACAGACCCTCCTTAGAAAAAATCCATTTATTTCCGGGAGTATATTCTTGAAATAAAATAACACCTTTTCCTTTATGTGGAAGCGCACACCATTTGTCGTACTCTTGTTTCCTAAGATTTTGTCGTAGTTTATGGACATTGATGTTACTTATATCCAGATCTTCAGGTGGAATTTTTAACTTCCTGGAACATACTTTCTTTTCTGCTGCTATGTTCCTTGTAGAAACGACAAGAGGATTCGAGGTTCTCAATAATGTGTTGCAAATATTGAGATGCTGTAAATATGCTTCCCATTGAGCTTTGAAAAGGCTGAGACCCTTATATTTACGTTCGGTGTACAACATCGCGTCGGGCGTGTCTCCTGGCAAACATAAAATTTCCTTCACCGAACTTTTAATTAACTTATCCACATCTTCGAGAAACCGGTCAGAAAGCTGGTGAAGGGGAGCATTTTGAAGAGGATAAACAAGTGTAGGCCAAATATACATATTTAAAAATAATAATAATAATAATAATAATAATAATAATAATAATAATAAATAAATGAATTAAATAACTGAATAAATAAATAAAAGAATTAATTAATTAACAAACGAACGAATTAATTAATTAATCAATTAAACGATTAATTTATCAATCAATCAATCAATCAATCAATCGATTTATTTATTTATTTATTTAATCTGACAGGATTAAGGCCATAAGGCCTTCTCTTCCATCCTACCAGATAGCACATATAAATACAAAAAAGAAATACAGACGCTAGAGAAAATATTACATATTAAATTAAAGCCCTATAGAGGGTCAACAGTGTCAAAAGAACACTATAGAGCTCTCATCGAGCTAATACAAGAAAAAAGAAAGAAAACAGAGATAGCAATGATGATAGTGATAACTGATGATGATAATAATAATAATAATAATAATAATAATAATAATAATAATAATACATTTCATATTAATTGACAATTTTACAACAGCATAGTTACGATATTTACTATATGTCATGGTTAGGGAGAGAGTTCCAGAGGCGTGGAATAGATATGCTGAAAGGTGATAAGTAGAAGGATGTTCTGTGCAGAAGAATAGAGGGAAGGTACATGTTCCGGGTTCGAGGTAGTGAAAGGTAAACAAAACGAGATGCTAGGTGAGAGGGTGTGGAGATGTGGATGATTTTAAATAGTAATAAGAGACAGTTGAAGAATCTTCTTTCTTTAAGTGGACTCCAAGACAACAATTCTAGTGACGGTGTCACATGATCGAATTTTTCTAATGTTACAAACGAAACGAACGCAAGCTGTATTCAATCAATAAAACATGCTCTTTTTTCACTTTTCGCTCTCATACCGTATTAATAAAAACAGGAGCAAGATATGGGAAAAAAAAACAAGGACTAACTTAGCAATTATGAAACATAAAGAACTTTGAAACAGAGAACGAAAATTATGATCTGTGACAAAGGTGAACAACTGACGGGGTACTGTGCAATGCTACCTATAGACGTCATAAGGTACTGTTTTTCATATTGCAAAATATATTTCAAAAAGTTATTGCGCAACCTTAAATATTGTGCAACAGCTTAAGAAACGAGAGAACAAACGCTATCATTGAGTCCCTGCCTTCGTCTAGATTCAAACAAATTACAGACAAACACTATTTGGTCATCTACTATTCTTAATAGCAATAAATGACCTTCCACAATTCATTAAAGCAATAACAATTATGTATGCTTTTGACACTACTTTCCTATGTTCTAGCTCTACTCTGAATGAATTATATGCTCTGCTAACGATATTTTACCACAGATGGCTTTGTGGTTTCAATCTGATGGTTTATTGCTTAATCGAGAAAAGACTATCAACATAATTTTAAGCCTAAATCATTTAATAAATAAGGACAACAGACTTAACTATACAAAATTTCTAGGACTTTTTATAGACTCCAGTTTAACACTGGATATCTATATATCGAATACATATGCACAAAGTTATCTAAAGTTTCATATTTGTTAAAGAAAGTAGGCCTAATGAGACGTTTCTCAAAATTATTTAAGATATGCGTACTTTTCGTTCTTTCAATCGATAAGGAGATATGCCCTAATTTTTGGGAAAAATTGAAATAGCTTGACTTTGCAAAAGAAAGTCATTAGAATTTTATGTAAATCAAACTATTTTGAACATTATCGATCACTTTTCAGAAAATCAGCCTATATACTCGACATAATATCGATAATTACTCATCAGTGGCCAATATACAGGGTCATGAAATTAGAAATAGTCAACAAATTAAATTTCCACACTGTACATTACATAAGAACAATACTATCTTTTCAATTATGGGAATGAAATTACATAATAAGATTTCCAGTCAATTTTATAAATTAAAAACCAATAGCTTGAAAACTATATTTTACAATTGAGTATTAAATAACCCTCTTTACTTTGTTAGTACTTTTTTTGACACAAATTTGTATGAAATTGTTTTTTAAATAAATACATTTAATTACAACTAGTTATATTTCATAAACTAAGAGCGAAGTACTTTCATTAATTTAATAGTTTCAAATAATTTCGTGTTTTCATTGTTTTAATTAAATTTTACCCTTTTAATTATACTAATCTGTTTCAAATGTATTGTATGTTTTTCAAATTATCTGTGACGAAGCCTATAACTGAATGTCTAATGGTGTAATAAATTGAATTGAACATTCACGCAGCTTCAAAGCTATAGGGCCCTATTCATAGACATTCTTAGCGCGGGCTTTCGGTGGATGATCAGCGAACTAACGTTTTTCGTATTCATAAACTAGTGTTAGCGATATGATATGATATGAATCCTGTTTAGCACGCTCGTAGCCCGGGCTAGCGAAATGTCTATGGATAGCACCCATAATCTTTTCGCTGTAAGAAAAATCATAATACAAACAATATATATATATATATATATATTTATACACTTATTATATACATTTAAGACTATTTGTTTTTCTCCGATTTTGAGAGGGTTTGTAGTCTTATGTTTAATAACCACACACACCGAGGATGCAGAAGCCATGCTTCAGTACCACGTGCTTACGTGAACAACTACGAGCTCAAGTGACGCCAGCTTGTTACAAGAACAGGCTACCACGGTATTACTGTTTGTATTCATCCGTGTTGATAGTACATAAAAAAATATAAAAGTAGCTCTTCTTTTACATATCTTTTTTACATATGAGTGAAGTTATATGTTTCATTGTATTTAACAACTAGAATTCATTTCTTTTATTTTCAAATAATACAAGATGATAGTTTCCAAATACGGACTATATTTTCCTGGGTTGTGTGAGTGTTTCGACTGTGAGCCAGCGGCGGATTTTCAGGGGAGGCAAGGGAGGCCGTGCCTCCCCTAATATTTTACCAGAACACAATATGGCAATAATAATTCCAGCTGAATTAAGATCACAGACAAGTTATAGCAAATGACGAACATTTTTCCTTTTATATTAATTTTACTATTCACTACGACTAAAGATGTAAGTTACGTAAAGTCGACCACATCCAGTTGGTGATGCCCGCTCGCTATACTGTAGATAGTACAAATAATTCGTACTGAAAAATAACAGATATCGCTGTAACCTGTATAGTCGACATCTAGCAGCCTGCTGTGTCTATGCGAGAGCGGGAGAGAGGAGTCTGCTACATGATGCTACTCCCTGGTAACCATGACAACAGCAGTTCAATAAGATAGCTGGTTAGCGGAGTGTTAAACTTGACTAGAACGCGCTAAGGGAGCCGATTTGGAGACGTCCTACCCACCTCTGACAACTGTACTGCTTATAGTCAAGGCTGTATTGGGAAGCTCTCTTTCTCTCTTCTTGGTTTTAGAAAAATGAGTCAAGTGTTGTTAGTTTTCTCTTCCTCCGTAAAAATTTTCATTTACGTTGTTAGATTTTCTCTTGTTTGCGAGTGTTCTTGTTATTTTATTCTTTTGTGTTACGGGATGTATTTACTTATACAGTATTTTAAATATATCGAGAGTTTAGAAACAAATGCAGATTTGTCTCTAGCTTCTTCTAGTAGCAGTTATTCAGTATGTTGTGACCTATTTGATCGGTTTGCGAAGAAAGAGGACCATCCAGTTAATTTACTGTAAAATTAGACTGTGTAATAATAATGAGCAAGTCCCGGATTCTTAGGTTCGAATCAATTTTGTTGCTATCGCGTTACTCTCGAAATAGTGCTTTTCTTGTTCGTTTTATGTAGCAAAGTGTAACATTCTAAAATTCAATATGACCTAAAAAGGCCTAATTCGTAGGTTTAAAACCCTAAAACATAAATTGGAAAACCTAATTTTAATTTCTTAAAACTTATAAATTCTACGCTTGGTAATGAGGTACGTCACAGGCCTTATATTTTTATATTTTCATCAGTGACGTCTTGGCCTCCTGAGCTTTCAAACCCACCGTCCGTTACTGCTGTGAGCCACTCACGGGTATGACAGCCACGTGCTTGTGTTTAAATTATGATTTTTCTTACAGCGAAAACAGTATATGTCTTAATCTTTACGTACACTAGGGATATTCCCAGTAGGTAGCACGCACTGATGTAGAACAAGGAACTCTTACCCGTCTAGCAGCATCTCCCCGCGGTTCTTGACCCAGTAGTTGATGGTATTGGGGAACGCCTCGACGTGGCACTCCAGGGAGACGTTGGTCCCCAGCGGCGCCCCCAGGAGTTGATTTGGGACTTTAACAACAGGAGCAACTGCAAAAGGGAGAGATAACAAGCTTAATTGAGATACAACTAACATGGAAAAGGAACTCACGCCAATAACATTGCATACCAACTAACTCTAATGCACCACAGTATTGACTGGCTAATATCATTATCGGTGAGGGTTTCAGTTCACCACAACAATTATATTTACCGTCTTTCTCAATAAAATAATACATAACTTAGCATGTCTTGGTAATATAAATTTACTACAAAAACAAAGGATATTTATTCATTTGGTATAATTTCTAAAAAAAAAATAAATAAATAAATAAAAGAAAGAAAAAAAGAACTGTCAAGAATATTGTCCTGAAGTATTTTTTTTCTCCTTTGCTAATATAAAGGAAATGCAGAAGGGTAAGGTTTCTCAAAGTGCTTTATTTATATGATTAAAATAAAATATGAAAATTTAAGGGGAAGTACCTACAGGAAATCTATTTTCTCATATTATTTTAAGTAAAGCCTCTATTCCCCTAACATAGGGAATCCATATCAATGTATGAAACCTTTTAAATACAACATTTCACTTTTGTCCCTTATGGTACAGTCACAGACATAAGCAAATGCAAAAAAAAACTGCATTATTATTAAAAAATAATATATCTGCTTCGAGAGTATCACACAATCACAAATCTTGTTTTAAATGAGAGCTAAAAGACTGGTAATCAATTTTGTATGGTGATTTTTAGAAATTTTACTCGTTATACATACATATCTATATATAATTTGAACTGATGATGGAAATTACGGGAAAAGGGCTGGACGGATTTTAATAAATGACCCCTCATTTTGAAGCTTGGAACTCAAAGCTTTTCAGAAAAATAGTAGTTTTCAGTGAAATGTCAATTTTTCAACATAATTTTCCTATTTTCCAACATCCATCTGTCGTCAGTTTTGAGAACTAGCTAATTGCATTTCAGAATAAAACAAAACACACAGTAAACAATATTACACGAAGGCCATGATCTGCAAGAATTCTGACATATTTAGAGCTCAAATTAAATTGGTTATTAAAAACTTAACTTACTAAAAATAATTTACAGGTTCGATTCTGTGGTGTGTAATTTTCTGGGTACAGCTGTGTATTGGATATTAAAAACTACAAAACTTGAGGTGGTTTAATGACATTATTTCCATTGGAATTGAAATATTATTGTAGTTAATGCCATGATGTGACTATTTTTCATTAATTATACATATTAATGCTATATTGATGGTATGAAAGTGAAACATTTTGAGGTTATATAAGTAGATGTGGAGAATAACTTAAATTAGATTTTCATATCTATATTTTACTGAGTGGCGGCTATATAGTATATATAATTTATAGTATATGTTACTGAAAGCTATAAAACTTACGTAAGATAATAATATTATTAAAAATCAAATATTTTTATAGTTATTAATCAAGTGGAGTTGGGTCTTTTTCATATATTTAATGGCGGTGTGGTGTAGATATTTATATGCGTGGTTCTCTACAGTATTGGCTGGAGAGAGAGTATCTTTCATTATTATGGAAGCAAATAACTTTCAGAATGTCTGGTATTCTTCATTTAAAATAAATCTGAAAAATGTTTATTTGAACGTCTAATGAACTAGTTTGCAGCATTTGCTGTACAAGTCACTAGTATTTTCTATTTTGCAATTTTATGAACAGAAAGAAAAATTTCACGTCTATTTTTAACTTATTATTTCAACTGAAATATTAGTTGTATTTGAAAAGAATTTAAATAATATAAACATATGAAAATAAAATAATATGTAATATTACCGAAACACGTTACCAGAAACGGCCTGTTACAAAACTCAACGATAAAAAGACATAGCTCATTGTATTAATATCAATATAGTACACATACTGCTGTAGGGTCATGATTTTTTCTGGGCACTTCTTGTAATTACATCAAGAAGCATCAATAAAATTTCTTATTTAAGGGGAGGCAGAGGTGAAATTTTCGAACAAAACGGAAGAAAAATGAAAATTTGTTTTTTTTTTTCATTTTTATTATCTTTATTTTGATATTCCGATATTAGTTTTTGATTTTGTGCCCTTAAAAGTATGAAATTAAAACCAAGATAACTGTATTACTATATTATTCCCATAATAAACTAATATTTATCATTATTTATATACCTTCTCTGAACATATAAATAAAAAGAAATATTGAAAATTTCTTACAATATGGTGCATGGAGCATTTTATATCAAACGATACAAAGTTTTATAAAATTATTAATATTTACAGAACTATTGTACTTAGAAAATTGAAACTTGGAATGTCCATTACTAATAACATCCTTAGTATCCATGATCAATATCAAACAAATCGGATAAATTTTGTGGATTTTGAAATATTCACCTCTGCCTCCCCTTAAGGACTCATATGCTTACAAGTTTAACCCCTGACGTGCCTAAAGAAATTTAGTTAGAATAACTAAGATGACTAACAGTAAGGTTGAAACTAGTCAACTATGCTAATTTAACATATAGTTTCATTTTAACACTGGAAAGCTGTTATTAGAATTAAATCCTTAAGTATTACTTTAAATTACTTTCATTTATATCATATTATTAAACAAAAAAACACTAAAGTGTATTTTTACTGCATATATTTCAATTTTCAGCGCATATTTCAATTTTTTCTCCACAGTTGCGTGCATATTTTCAGTTTCTTTTTGTGCATAAAGTTCCGTGGTCTAGCTATTACAGAGTTTGTACCAGGAAAATATTAATAGTAATAATAAAAAAGAAAGTGGTACTGAAGGTGTAATGGTCACTATCTGTGAAGAAGTTAAAGGGTTGACAACCGACAGAAAGTGATGGATCTTTCAGACGAGATAAAAATACTTAATTTTATTTTAATAATTTTAGAAGGAAACTGAAGTGAGGTTCCCATATAATTTCTTGAGCCATCTACTGTAATATAATCATATCCTTCATTCAAGGTAGTAATTACGCAAAAACTGCTTTCGGTTTCTCCAAGTTTTTAGGTTTTACTTCAGAAGAAATTGGCGAAACCGTCAGAGTATCTGTAGGACAAAGAAGACAGATGTTATAAAATATGACTGAGGGTACAAGAAGCTAGTGGGTTGCAGAAGATTGCGAACTGAAAAGCGAGAAAATCGTCAAAATGAAAAAAATAAATAAAAATCGAAAGAATGAAATAAGTTTATACTGAAAGACACACTGAACTGGAAGATGATTTTAAGTTTAGACGAAATTTAATGAACTACTTGCCTCTCAGAATCTTCTTACTTCAGACTCGGTTTTCTATATCATTGACAGTAGGTTTTATGTCTAGAAATATCTCCGACTATATATAGCACTGAATTTACGTCCCGCACTTGAAATAAGAATCGAAATCTTTCCTTATGAGGTTCCCAGTCTTCCCCCCCCCCCCACCAAAATGACTACCGCACTGCGTCACCTTCCGAAATCTATGAACTGAGATGTGTCGCCGATCGGAATATCAGCGCTTTACACATTAAATATTCTTCACTTCCTTGCTGCCTCTTTCGTTTCAGGCAGATTCATTGAAAATGGAAAGTATTGCATTCTGCAGGAAACACCCTACAGCATGATTAGAGGCTAAGCACATAAAATGATTAAGTTCTCTTTTTATTACTTAATTGCACTCTGGGAAAACGTAGACCTAAACATTTGTATCAGTAATATATATCTATGATTTACATCAATTTATCAACCACAATTGGATGAAACGTTTTAACAACATACATTTTAATAAAATATAGACATGTTAGTGACAAAACGATACTGTACTTTAATCCGTTGTCAAACATCAAGATCAACAGAAACTGCCCTATTCAACGAAGTCTAAACCGGCAAACACATTCCAACAAGTGTTCAAAGTGTTTTTAAACTTTTTAAAGTGTTTCTATAAAGTTTTCACATTTCTATGACTACATTTATAGTTGTATACAATTCTTAAATAGTTTTATATATTTTAGATTATACCACATGAACTGCAAGTGATTTTAATCTAACATAATATGTATATCATAGATCAACTTAAGTTAAGTCTAATGCAATCACACTAGTATGACCCGAATATCATCATATTAAGTTCCATCTAATAGGCGAGGTTTTCATTATAAATGTTAATTTAACACTTCACATCTGAAGATGATACACATGTATCGAAAACGTTAATGCAAATCATTTACTTTTAAGATAAGCAAAGGCGGCACAGTAAACAAACAATTATAGTCAAATAGTTCTACTTTGTTAAGAATATCTCGTCTATACCGGGTGTTACAGACGATAGCTAGCTCTAACATGAGTTCTTTGAGACAGAAAACCGAAGGTTGGAGATGATATCTTGATGCTCTACGACAGCGTTTCTCAAATTTTTTTGAAGTGGGGAGCACTTTATAAAGTCAGAACAGTTCCGCGGACCACCTTACTCTTGTTTCTTTCGAAAGCAAATTTATTATTTTCGTAGCATATTTTAATACCAGCATACTTATATTTTAAAATTGAATTAAGGTTCGGAACTTTGGTCCTCTGTTATTAATTCGGGTGGTCCCTGGCTGGATTACAGGCGCGACGCCAGATGTGTAGGGAAAAGATGGCGAGAAACACCACGTATATAGTGCTTTAAATCCCTCTTTTGTTGCTGAGAGTAGAGTGAGAATTCGATAAACGGGTAGGGTAAAATAAATTTCATAAAATGTCAGTACTGGGAGAAAAAGTGAAATTCGATAGCCATTATGTCATTTCCAAACTCTGAGATTTTGAGCTATAGTGTGATACGCAATTCGTTCGAATTTTATTTTTTCCTCTGGCAGACCTCGAGGACCACAGATGGTCCGCGGACCACAGTTTGAGAAACGCTGCTCTATGAGCTTAAAGTTTGAGGTGAATACAGATATAATAAATATGTATACGGAATATGTCTTTAAACTACTGTACCTACTTTATTTTCAAAATATTTTGCTACTTGTAGCAACTGTTCGAATTGACTCACATCGAAACATGCAGTACAATGGCACAATATTAGTTTTTCCTCAATCTCTCAAATATTCCCGGTGCTAGTTTTAAGACGACACAGTCAGCTAGGTTTCTGGCAATCAGGTCCTAGTCAATTTTCATTTCGGTTTCGTAAATTAGGTATTTCAAGTACCCCTAAAAGGAAAAGACAAGTTGAGTGAAATCTGGTGATCATGGTGGCCATTTGGTTGGACCTCCTCGTCCAATCCAACTTTGAGAGAATGTGATAGTCTATCCAACTGACGACGAATGTCAATATCGAAGTGAGCGGGCTACGCTGTCGTGAAATGTTCAATCTCTTACCAGATTTTCGTATTTTCGTATTTTAAGTAGACTGTACCATCTACTGCTCGCAATTCTAAACTTAATTCACTCCCGGATAAATAGAGGTATGTATAAGTTTATATATTCTATCGGTCAAAATAATAAAGATGATATTGGGGTCCAATATGGGTGTATTAAGATACGAAGCAAGTAATCGGAGATACCATCTTCAGGTATACATCGATTCTAGAAATGTCAGATTTCTTCAAAATGTTGGTAAATGATATTTTTGCCTCAACTGGAAGCTCATTTCTTCTAGTTTTCAAGAAATATACAACTTGTACCCGCTATCTTCAGTGTCTGTTTTCTCCCATTTCACATTTTTTTTTATTTATTATTATTCCGACGGACAAAATGTAGATGTCCAATTGGGCAAAAGACTTCATTGAGGTACCAAATTAAAGCTTAAGCATGTGGCTATGTTGTAAACTAAAAATATTATTTTCGGTCGAGTATAATTAATTTATCCCAAAAATACATACTTTTATCTCTCTAGTGATTATAAAATGTGGCATATTTTTTGAATGGTTTAATATAAATAAATAAATTTAGTATGTAATGTTATGTAACTGATCCGAGAGAGAAAAAGGAATTGGCTGGGTCACTGGCTGAGAAGAAACTGCTTTCTGAAGGATGCACTGGAAGGAATGGTGAACTGGAGAAGAATTCGGAGCAGAAGAAGATATCAGATAATAGACGACATTAAGACATATGGATCAAATGAGGAGACAAAGAAGAAGGCAGACAATAAGAAAAACTGAAGAATGGTGGGTTTGCAGTGAAAGACCTGCCTTTGATCAGAACACTATGAAAAAATGATGAATCTCTCTGCACTTCCAAAATACCAAATTGCTGTATATTTAGTTTTGAACTCCATAAAAATATTATTTACCTTTCGTTGCCCACTTTCCGGACTATCTTTAGATAACTTCCGATTTTAGTCTTGAGATTTGAAATATGAATTCATATTTTGCATTATAGTCCCGCGCCGTGGCGTCGTGGTCTAAGGCATCCTGCCTAGGACTCGCGTTACGGAATGCGCGCTGGTTCGAGTCCTCATAGGGGAAGAAATTTTCTCATGAAATTTCGGCCAGTGTATGGGACCGGTGCCCACCAAGCATCGTGATGCACTTGGGGAGCTACGATAGGTAGCGAAATCCGGTTGCGAATGCCAGCTATAACGGTTGGGGGGATCATCGTCCTAACCACACGATACCTCCCTTCTGGTTGGATGATCGTCAACCTCTGCTTCGGCATGTGGGCGTGAGGCCAGCAGCCGGTTGGACGGTCTAGGCCCTTCACGGGCTGTAGCGCCACGGATTATTTATTTATTTATTTATTTATTTATTTATTTATTTATTTATTTATATTTTGCATTATATATACGAATGAGTTCAAAGGGTTTTGCGATAAATGTAGTCTCATAAAAGGTTTTTCTCGCACAGATACTTTATAAGTCCCACAAAGGAGGCAGTGTTCATGATCAGACATACAACGAAACAAAACTAATTTTATTGCCTCAATTATAGTCGCGACGCTGTTATTCCCGGCGTGACTCCTCCTCTTTGCTTACGTCTTAGGAAGTGAAGGTTCTATGAAGTCTAGGTAGGTAGTATCGTTCACCATTTTTGTTCTTTCGTTGCCGAGCTATCATACGAGGACTCTAATTGCCAAACCGTTAAACATTATCATGTCGTAGCTCCTATGATAGTGAATCAAACGCACTGTAATTCAGGAAATATTTGAGCGGCAAATAACGTCTTCGTGTGCTTTCTGCGAACGCCAACGAAAGAGCCAAAATGGCGGGCGATTATATTAAGTATTTATCGAGCCTTAGGAAATGCATGACGTCTTCATCAGCGAATAACAAGACGCACACGTTTAAATGTAGCCGACCTGCAACGCGATTGGCTGCCGGGAATTAGAGGGACGGGACTATAGTCCTTCTCTTGTGAACAAGGGGCCTGTTTCTCAAAACTCACGGACTAGTAATACCAGTCTGTACAGTAGTAATATTAGTTTATTTTACAAGTCTGTGCTTCTAGAAACTACAAGGGTAAAGTAGTAGTTACCAGTTCACAGACTAGTAATATTGGTCGATTTCACCAGTTCAAAAATGATTCTGTTTCTCAAAATGCTAATCTAGTTGATTATACTAGTATTTAAAAGGAATATTCCTACAAGACTCTAAAGACTGGTGATTTCTATATTATCAGTTACCAGTGGCAATCTTTCTCAGATAATCAAAACAAAATATTGTAGTTATTTTTTTAATATGTGTGGTTTAGTGATTCCGATTGAAGTAATGAAGAAGTTGTTTTGAGAAGAGCTAAAACTATATCAAGAAGGAACAATTATTATTCCTTTAAGGGAGCATTGTTTAAATATAATGAACGGTTTAAATAAAGTGCTGAAAAGCTTGAAGAGTTGTTAAATATAGTGGGACCTGCCATAACAAGACAAACAAATAGAAGTCATGCATTATCAGCAAAGTTTCAAATACAAATTGCTCTACAAATCGGGATGTTGATTATTTTCCAATGCCATCTGGTTTTTCTGCCCTAGACCAGCAACACATGCAGATTTTTTTCCTAATAATCTAATACCAATTCATCAACTGCAGTAATTTTTGCTGGCTTTCCTCCTCCACTGCCAGTTCTTCTGATATTGTCAACTTTAGCCTACAAATTAAATACAAAACGACACTAATTTATGAATAGATCAAACGTAAAACTGAAAAAAAAATAGCGATTTTTTCAAGTTATAAGTGGCATCCATGTCGCCAGTAGACTCACTTGCTACATAATGTGTTCATATTATGATACTGTGAACTTGAATTGGTACTCGTCAAAGTTGCTTTCTTAATGTTGGGCCAATAAGTGTCCCTAACGTATGCATAATCTCTGTTCTTAAGTATCAGTTCCATAGCCTCACTTATTACAAATTTTTTTGTCCAGTCGTTTACTTTATCGTTTTTGTTATTATGCTTGAAAACACACCGAATGATATATCCTTTGAGTCATTAATCATATTGAGTATAGTTAATTTGCTTTCAATTGATGGAATTTCAAGAGAAGAGAGAAGTAAGAACCAAACCACAAACACCTTAGCCTCCTAACCTCAAATAACAATACCTACCAATGGGTATAAACAAATGAACTCAATCAGCTGACTAGTGAAAGAGATCATGTGACTAGTGAAAAATTGTCACAAGTTACTAGACTGGTGAAATAGTTTGAGAAACAGAATCTACTAGAGCTGGTGAAATATACTCTGGTAACTAGTTACTGCTGAACTACTAAACTAGTATTTTTGAGAAACAGGCCCCAGGTCGCTCGTCCTCTGATCATGCGCATTGCCTCCTTTCTAGGACTTATAAAACATCTGTGCGACAAAACTTTTTTTAAAACAGTACACGTCTTGGAAAATTGATTATTTCCTTTGGTGACTGGGAGTATTTTTTTGGCACGTTGGTACTTCTTATGGACTACATAAAATAAAATTCTTAGCTAATCAAAGCCGTAACAAAGTCGTCTACAGTACGTGTAACATTTTCTGATGAATATTAAGGATGGTGTTTTCCCGGTGTTATTTGATATTGTGACATACTTTCATGTCTTGTTTTAATTTCCTTCCGCATCTTCATTTTATCACAGTAGTTAATATCCTCCCATATTTTGTCGCCCCCTCAGCAGCTCGTGCCACAACAAAATGCCATTCCTTTCAGCTTTGCTTCCCCATAGCATATTCTTAATTAAGCTGCCTGTAATTTCTCGCTGAACTCTGTGAAGAGCTTTCACACGTTTTCCTGTGCAGCCCATTTTGAATCCAATTCATACTCACTAAAACTACGCAAGTCTGCTTTATTTGCAAACAATATTATGACTGTAATTTTAAATCGTAAAGAGCGGGCCACTAGCAATAGACGATTTTTCACATCGATCTCAGCTGTAGAAAATTTCTTTCGTACCCTACTGAAGTGAGAAAATCGCCACAAGGACTTGTGGAGTACGGAACTACACTTCCATAAGAATAAATAGAAGCAGATAAATATGTTTCATGGATGCAACCCAAAGAATGAAGAACAGTTGTAACGATCCAGCATACAATAAAAGTGATTAAGGTATATGTACACCTTTACATACAAAAAAATTTTGTTTTGCATAATTCTGTTCTGTAAAATTTTTATACAATTGAGAATGGTACCAGAAAGAGAATGAAGTGAACAGATCCCTTGAAATTATGTCTAAATTGTTTATACAAATTATTTTGTTTATAATTTTGACATGCAACTTGAAACATGATAGCTTATGCAGTTTTTAAGATAGAGCCACAGTTTTTTTCACTGTTTTATGGATAAAACTACTCTTTAGTGCCTGACATAGAGCTATTTTTTATTTTCATTTACATTAATTAAATATTACCATATATGTAACTTATACTAATATTTTATGTTGCATATATCATGTCAAAAATCCATAGATAATTATTAACTACATTAATGTTATTTTACTCATTGTCAGGCACTAGAGGACATTTCAAGCTTCAAAATGACACCAATATCTTCTTGGTATCACCATATTTTACTGAGATATCATGTTTAAAAGAATTAAATATTCTAAAATTACTATTTACAGGAAATGAACCACAGACTTTCAGAGCCTAGAAGACTGCATCATCATCATATGTCACCCCTTAAGCAGCTTCATGTCGGTCCTGTTTCAGCTTCTTTCTGCCTCTCAAATACCTCCGCCTTGTTTTAACTTCAGGTGTTGAATGTTTTTTGGCATTTTTGTCCTTATTTTTCACTGATGCAACAAATCCTGCGATGGTGTTTGTCCCAGGGTTTATGCTCATCCTCCTCAGAATTGTAATTTCTCCTTTTGGACTCTTATTAAAATGACGTACAACATCACTGTCACACAAATTTACAGTTTTATGACTAACTGTAAAAGATTATAAATTACTTCATTACGTAAAAACGTGTTTTCAATCTAATGATCATGCCCTGATATCTGTGCATCTATTTTGGGACTAGAAAGAAGTTTATTTTACAAGCAATGCTGGATGAGGGAATTGACTGCTACGAGGATCACTCCAAAAGTAATCCACAATATTTATTTAAAAATTACATTTTTAGCCTACAACTTTGCTATTTTCATAGAATATAGATACATCCTTCAGGAACAATACGTCACTTTTCCACATAATCCCCGCACCTTTCAACAGCCTTACGCCACCTTGGAATGAGGGCCTGTATACCTGCACGATAAAAGTCTGAACCAACACGTCTGAGCTACTCTCTGGCGTCACTCACGGAAACGACTTAAATTAAATTTGAATACAAGGGGGAAGGATGTATCTATAACCTCCATAAATTGCAAAGGTTTAGAATAAAAAATACATTTTTAAAAATGTTGTGCATTACTTTTCGAGTGATCTTCGTAGAAGTGACCGTGGCTGATGACGGAGAATTTTGGAAAATGGGACTTATCTGAAAAACCATAAGACATAAATCGAAAATTCTTATATCAAATTAAAGGGGAGAAAATTCTCTATTAAAATAGTTATAATTTGAAAATTCTAATTTTTCATCAATTTTTGCGTTTTGTGAGCCTGAATATTAGACTACATAGACATTTCTCTGCTTAACACCATGCTGAAACTTTTAACAAGAATAGTTGCAACTAATTTTATTAATTACAGAAACGGATAATATTTGTGGCAAACAACAGTGATTCTGTTGAGGAATATGCCGTGTGTATGGTCTTTATATAACACAAAAAATTGTAGAGAATTCAATTGAATTCAATCGACCTGCTTGTGTGTGATTTGTTGATCGATCGAATGATTGATTGATTGATTGATTTAATTCGCCAAATGGGATTACGGCATAGTTTGGCGCAGTCATATTTAAGTGAATGTTTAAGTGGCGAAAAGAAACCGGACCGACGGAATAATCAAAGTCCCCGAAATGAGCCACTGCGCATGCCACGCCCGCATTCACAAGATAGCGAGTAATCTATTGAAATTGTTGTAGTTTCGACTGCTGACGTAGCCCATTTCGAAAGCCATTAGAAAATAAGCTCGTAAAATTCATGTTCTGGGAATAATAAGTTAATTAAGTAATAAAATATTGCTGCAATCGAAAAGTATTGGGAATAAATTTGAATACGGAACAAAAAAAAGTTTCCTTCCCAGGCAGGATTCGAACCACGAAAGTCTTAGTTACCAGTCTATCGTGGCTCTGAAGTGAACAAGGCTCTGAAAGCAGCTACAAGGATCGGTCCGGTTTTTTTTGCCACTACTGTACTTTTGATAAAAAATATAGTTTTTCTGTGTTTTGTGTAAAGCTTAATTAATCATCTCTCATTCTTTTTTCGTGGCAAAACGTCTCAAAGGCCTTTAAAATGTCATTTCAATATCCAGCGCTACTAGAGACACTACCCTTTTCGCGTAAACATTTTTGTCAAGAAAAAGTAAATCATAGTTTGAAATTTGCGGGAACTGGGGATATTATGCCACAAGTAGGGAAATGAAGTGTGTTGGCTGCATTGTTTCCGCCATTATATTATTCTTTTTGGTCCACCAGACCTTCTTCATTAGAACCAGGTACCCAGCTTCGAAGCCGTTAGCCCTGTGAACTTACATAATTATATTGTAAGTTCACAGGGCTTTGAAGCTGGGTACCTGGTTCTAATGAAGTGCACTGGCAGCAATCTAAAACATGGGGGCATGAGATAGTTACCCTGCCAGCCATTAAAAATTCACTTCACTAAATCCCCAAGGGGGGGGGGGAAACCCCCGTAATTGTCTGCATGGGAAAACTCAAAATACAAATGAGTATTTCAATAATATTATTCGTATTTGGTTTAGAGTGACAAAAACTGTTTTTGTGGATGCAAAGGTATTGCCAGTTGGTGTAAATGATGCTGTATTAATATTCAATTAGGGAAATGGTGGTAGGATTAAAGTTTTAGAGGGGTTAGACATAAAACCAGGAGCGAACTTAGTGAAAGCGTGCAAATATATTGACAATTTCCGGGTGAAAAAATCACCACATGCAGTTTTTTAATCAAATAAACATACTGAGGTTAGATATCGACTTATCGGAGACTCAACAATGTATATTTGTAAGCCGGAGATATGTAGTGATATTAGCCACTTATGTTGAGCTGCTGGTTAGTAATTAGAAGTTGGCGATCATATTGTTTGAATATTAAAGATACAGGCTGTTAATGTAAATAGATCTGGTAGTAGGGGAAATTCATATATGAGACACATCCTCTGAATATACAGAGAAAAATCCCTCTAAGCTTGGCGGCAGTAGACGTCCCTAAACGAAAACCCACCCTGCAACAAAAGACGGCTGATCAGCGCTGCAAGTTGCCACGGAAACAATTTTCTTCGTCGTAACTTATAATACTGCATATGATGCTACAGCATCCAGACAAACATATCCTGGCTTCTGTTCTTTCCTGCGCTACTGCAGTCTCTTATTACGAAACTTCTTGCTTGTTTCTGAGTTCGGAATAGTATCTACGTTTTAGAAAATTCCTACGTTTTCACCACGAGTTTCATTAAACATAAATTATTCTTCGTTACGTCATGCCTTCGATAAAGAAAAATCCTGCAATGGAATATCCAGATGAATCAAAACTGGTTTAAAGTTGACGTTCGTTTTATACGACATTTCTTTTGTGTTGAAGTTTCTTATATGTATAAACCACATTAAGCAGTTAGATGTTATAGTAATTAACTAATTACATTTCACTATGCAAATACTCCCATGCAACCAAATGTGAGTGTGATAATATTAAAATGGATTTGAGGGACGTGGCATATGATGATAGGGACTGGATTAATCTTGCACAGGATGGGGACCGATAGCGGGCTTATGTGAGGGCGGTAATGAACCTCCGGGTTCCTTAAAAGCCAGTAAGTAAGTAAGTAAACAAGTAAGTAAGTTAAGTAAGTAAATAAGTAAGTAAGTAAATAACTAAGTAAGTAAATAAGTAAGTGAAGTGAGTAAGGAAAGTAAAGTAAGTAATAAGTAAATAAGTAATTAAGTAAGTAAATAAGTAAGAAAGTAAATAAGTAAGTAAAGTAAGTAAGTAAGTAAAGTAAGGTAAGTAAGTAATTAAGTAAGTAAATTAAAGCAAAGTATGTAAGTAACTAAGTAAATAAGTAAGAAAGTAAGTTCATGGATGTATACGGTAAACTCGGCTAATTTCGTGACACGGTTAATTTCGTCATATATCTTTTTAAATTTACCACGAAATTATACGAACGACAAATGTAATTTTGATAGTATAGTATAAATGACAGAAGATGAACTATAACACAGATTTTTTTCATTGCACTGTTGCAGTGACGATTTTTTTTAATGAACTTGAGTTTTGAGATCTATAGCTTTGGATTTGTGAATAATTACACCAACCGATTGTTTTGGTTAAATGAAGAGTTTTTTTGCTGTGTTTTGTGGTCCAAATTATTTTAAATGGTAATTACTAATATTCTATACTTCTAGCTGAAAAATGTATGCTTATCAATTCATGATTAATTATGTAACATGGCTTTATATTGGGAAAGTTACTTTCTTAGCGTTTTTTCATTCGAAGAGCCCATTTTTTCCACTTTAAATTTTTTATATGCATTACAACACTCTCAGGTGAAAGAAATATTACATTCATAAAACGTAAAATGTTTATTTGTGTATTCATAGCATCTCTGATATATTATGCATGTCGTGCATGTTGCGGATAGCAGAAATCGCAGGGTCAAATGTGGAAAAAAAATATATACGATATGATATGATATGAAAGAGGAAACTGATTGTGTCTAACACAAAGGAAAACTGCCGCAGAGAAACCTCATCTTTTCCTTCGCAAGTTCAACGAGGATCAGGAAGGGACCAAAAGACCAGTCAAGGAGAATGACATTTCCAGGGTCTTAAGTGAGTTGTAACATGCATAAAATGAAACATCATCATCTTCAGGAGTCAAACAAAGAAGATCTGTGCCGAATGATAAACCTAATGATTTTTGCTTCAATCTTGCTCAGGAAATTTCGAGGACTGCAAGCATGGTGAAAGATGGATTACTATATCCTGGAGAGAGTTATTCAATTTCCGAGATTTTGTATACACTTCACAAACGTGTATTGTACAACATTTTTTTTTTTGCACGATCATATTTTTATAACAGCAAATACAATACGTGGTACAGTCATTAAGTTCTGACACTGACGCCTGAAGGGTAGGCACCCACAAGAATCTGGATGTCTCAGAAGATGCCGCGTGATACGGCGTACACTTAAACAGATCGATATCCTCCCTCAATATAGTCGCCGTTGGCCGCTATGCACGTTGATGTAGCTGCTGGAAGCACCGCTGAAAGATGTTGGCAGGAAGATGCCGTACGGCTTCTCTTGTGGCAGTCATGACCTTTTCGGCCGCATAAAAATTACGCCCTCGTAGGATTGATTTCATGAGGGGAAAGAGAAAAAAATCGCATGGTGCGAGATCAGATGAGTACGGAGGATGTGGCAAAACAGCGACCTGTTGCCTTGCAAGTTCCTCTTGGACAAGGATGGAGCGATGTGCAGGGGCGTTGTCGTGTAGCAACAGCCAATTCTTCCTATGCCAAAGCTCAGGACGCTTACGACGAATTGAATTGCTTAAACGGCCAAGAATCTCTTTGTAGAGGATCTTGTCTACAGTTGCACCTTGTGGGATGAATTCTATGTGAACAATTACATTTGAATAAAAAAAACTGTTAAAGCATCACCTTGCTTTTGACCTGTCTTGTTGCGGATTTTTCTGTCGTGGAAATAATGGCGTTTTCCAGGTGGCGGACCGTAAAGGAAACACCATGTTTCGTCTCCAGTTATGATCGGTTATAGCAGTTTCGCCTAATTTCTGACACAACGTGACGTTTGCCCGTTGCTCAAACTGCAGCATACTCGAGTTCCGACGCGCGCATTCAAATCACCGTCACAACAAAGACCGTAGTTCTGCTTGCAGTGCATGCACTCAACTGTCTCTTGTTGGGTCGAGAGACTAACTGACAAGGTATCATACCATGGCGCCACCTATGCGCTATAGTGCACCTCAACGCCACTATGCGCTCAGTATTAGAACTTAATGACTGTACCATGTATATTTTACACTGAAAATTTAGAGCAATATTATTCCAAAGCCTCCGCTAAACTGCACTGTAATGGTAACTAAGTAACAATAAGTGTACTGTAATGGGTATGTTTCAATATAGTTTTATGTTAATGAAGAATGGTTTCCATAGCAACAAGTTTCTGTGTGGGAATTGTAACTTTCAAGGCCTAACAAGAATAGCTGTAAATACAGAAAAAAAAACACTATCGTGCGAAATAGTAATATGCGTCACAAGAGCGATATGTTGACGTTTTCATGTTCGAGGAAAAGATTGAAAAAGCGAAACGTAGTTGAGCTTTTTTTAATTTCCTAGAACATGAAAACAAACATACCGCTCTTGTATCGTACATTATTTTGTGCGAAGATCGTTTATTACATACCTGAAAGAGGAATTTCTAATTAGTTGCAATGAAATCTCCATCTTGGTTTCTGTTCAATACCGGCAACTTTGGAAAACAAATATATCTATCTTCAACATTGTTCCTATAAAATGTTTTCTGTTTTTACTATACTCCAGCAGGCCGTGATATACGTCTGTCTTTTTTTCCCCAGTCTATGATGAGTCTGGAATCTTGTTGATTTTTTTCACGGCTTCCTTAATGTTACTTGCATTACAAATGCAGTAACTTTAGTGGAGTTGTAGAGTTAACTTAATTTTTGCAAATATTTGAAAACAATAATTAACAGTGCAATTTAGGTGAAATTGCAGTGGTAAGTTTCCAATTTATAATTATTACTATATTGAATGTCTTTAAAAATAATATGTTAAAAGCCTAAAGCAGTAAAATGAATATGACGCTTAAGTGGTAAGAATAGGGAAATTGTTATGTGTGTTAGGTTGGGAATACTGAATGTGGTATTTCACACTTACCGCGTATTGGTTGTGTGCGGAAAGCAAGCAAATACGCACGATCTCGCACAAAAATATTTTTATTATAGTATATTATCATCCCCTAGATTATAGAGAAATTACCTATGAAGGAAATGAAATAATATAAAATAGATTTGGTTTTAGAAATTATTCAGTTCGGAATTCGTACACTCGCAGTATTTTATGCCTGCTACAAAACAAAGTTCTTTAAAATATATCTAGTTTGGCGCAGTAGGAGTAGAGAATGCAGATATCTTCAGCATGAATAATTTTATATCCTTTACAAAAGAAATGGATGTAAAAGTATATAGTTTAGTTAACAATTCTGTCAGAGAAATATCAGAACATTTATTACAAATAAAATCTCGAGATGGAGTTCTTGAGGCTTCCCATTATTTTCCTCGATATTCCATAAAAGAACAAAGTTATTTTATTACGCAACACGCAGTTCGAAAGAAAACAGAGTAGACCACGTTCCTAGGAGTGTTTCATTCAAAGTCTGAATTACTGTACTTGTAGCTCTTCATACCGGTGAACGGAAAAGTTTGCTACACGAGACACAGTGGCCGAAAAAGGAAATCTTGTGGGATAAAATTAATATATTTTCTCCTATTGAACACATTTCCATGAAAATTTATACAGCAGTCATAAGTAACACACCTGCTTTGTATTCAAACTGATTATGTTTGTGTAAGAGAGACTACTACTTATAGGGGATGGATACACACAAAATTAATAATTTTTCTCCTATCTAACAGATTGTCATGAAAACAAATCTGGCTTTCTGGTATAACTCCTATTACGTTGACTTGAATATTTTGTTAACTTAAAGTATCTCCCATTAAAATCAGGGACAGGAAACAATTGCAATATTTATTTATCTTTCACCAATCTATAATATCTTTACGTGGCATTATCTGGAACGAAAACTAGGTTAGCTACCAAATAACTTATAAAGATTATTATACTTAATTTACCCCACATTCTTAAAATTGTAATTTACTAACAAACTATTAATGATGTAGCCTACAAAAACATGTTCTAAATATGTATAACGGACACCTGCATGAATTTGGTTACTATATCACAAATGATTTCCCAACGACATTGTTTTGAATGTGATGTGTCACTTCATAGATAGGTAAAAGAGCAAAGAAACTTTTATGCGAGATCGTGCGTATTTGCTTGTTTTCCGCACAGAACCAATACGCGGTAAGTGTGAAATACCACATTCAGTATTCCCAACGTAACACACATAACAATTTCCCTCTTCTTACCGCTTAAGCGCGACATTCATTTTACTGCTTTAGGCTTTTAACATATTATTTTTAGACACGTTTAACATAGTAATAATTATAAATTGGAACTTACCACTGCAATTTCACCTAAATTGCAATGTTAATTATTGTTTTTAAATATTTGCAAAAATTAAGTAAAGTCTACTACTCCACGAAACTTATTGCATTCCTGATACAAGTAACATTAAGGAAGCCGTGAAAAAATCAACAAGATTCCAGATGCCGATGTTATTAGTGCAATATGTTATATAAATAATATTGTTAAAATATTAAAATGAAAAATAAATCATTACGTAACCTTACAGTTTGTTTTAAGTTCGCATTTATAGACTGGGGGAAAAAAAGACTGACGTATATCACAGCCTGCTGGAGTGTAGTAAACACAGAAAACATTTTATAGTAACAATGTTGAAGAAAGATATTTTGGTTTTCCGAAGTTGCCGTCATTAAACAGAAACCAACATGGAGATTTCATTGCAACTAATTAGATATTCGTCTTTCAGGTATGTAATAAACGATCTTCGCACAAAATAATGTACGATACACGAGCGGTATGTTTGTTTTCATGTTCTCGGAAATTAAAAAAGCTCAACTACGTTTCGCTTTTTCAATCTTTTCCTCGAACATGAAAACTTCAACATACCGCTCTTGTAACGTATATTACAATTGTGCGAGATCGTGCGTATTTGCTTGGTTTCCGCACAAAACCAATCCGCGGAAAGTCTAAAATTCTATATTCAGTATTCCCAACCTAACTCACATAACAATTTCCCTCTTCTTACCGCTTAAGTAACATATTGATTTTACTGCTTTAGGCTTTTAACATATTATTTTTAGAGACGTTCAATATAGTAATAATAATAAATTGGAAACTTACCACTGCAATTTCACCTAAATTGCACTATTAATTATTGTTTTTAAATATTTGCAAAAATTAAGTAAACTCTAAATCATTACATAACCATACCGTTTGTTTTAAGTTCGCATTTATACACTGGGGGGGGGGGAGACAGACGTAAATCACGGCCTGCTGGAGTATAGTAAACACAGAAAACATTTTAAAGCAACAATGTTGAAGATAAATATTTTTGTTTTGCAAATTTGCCGTCATTGAACAGAAACCAAGATGGAGATTTTTTTGCAACTAATTAGAAATTCCTCTTCCAGGTATGTAATAAACGATCTTCGCACAAAATAATGCAAGATACACGAGCGGTGTGTTTTCTTTCAATTCTCGGAAATTGAAAAAGCTCAACTATGTTTCGCTTTTTCAGACTTTTCCTCGAACATGAAAACTTCAACATACCGCTCTTGTAACGCATATTACTATTTTTACTAGACAGTATCAGTGTGATCAACAGAAATGTGCAACACTCTATGACAGGCAATTGTTAAAATAGAGAAAATAATACATTAAATAGATATGTGTTTGAAGATGAGGTAAAGTTTTATTCAATAAATGTGATATACCCAAATTACCCCACTATACCCAAATTACCCAGCCCCACCCTATATAATTGTTCATTTTTCTACAGCTGTAAAATTATTCACTCGATGTCTTTTCTCTGGCTTCACGATTGAAATTAAACGCTAGGAATATTGATACTCGAAGCCAACAGACTTGATTATTTATTTCCTTAGTAACTAATATGTCGTACGCAAGTCAAACTAAACACGATGGTATTTCAGGTGGCTGTGATCGTGTACAACAAATCATATTCACATTCCGAAGGAATGATCGTTTGAAAATTATTATGTGTAAGCAATAAACCTCTACGTTACTAAAAGCAGGTAAATTTTAAAGCAATAGAGTCTGATTAAACGTACAACTTTCAAAAGTAGTTTTATAATTGAAAGAAGCTGTTATTATCGTATATTTTGGCTGAGTTAAGAAAGCTTGGTGAAAATAGGCAATAGTGTCGCAAATGTAAACTAATTTATTTCGGAATATGTATGATATGGCTTTTTGGTTGGATGTGCAGTATTTCCATGTTTGTGTTGATGTCTCTGTAAGTGTGGTTGGCATTTGTGCCAACCAAAAAAGCCAGAAACTCAACACACTAGAACAATATGAAACATACAGACACACGAAAACACACCCCAACGATATTCTCTACACACAACTCAATTTCAAAACACACACACTCTTTGACTCTACACTGCGAACGCACCCTCACAGGAAACAAGAGGCGCCAAGACCAACAACGACCAGTTCTAAAGATGACCCAATATGTTAACAAGGTACGTTAAAATTTAACACAAGAAAGTTCTTATCATACATATTACGAAGTGATACAGTGTTAAAAGTTGTGTAATCAAGATGTATAAATTCTTTTGTCAGAGTATTTTTGTCAATTTAAGTAAAAATATTAATATACACCTTTAGTAGTTTATTTTACGACGCTTTATCAACATCTTAGGTTAGTTAGCGTCTGAATGATATGAAGGTGATAATGCCGGTGAAATGAGTCCGGGGTCCAGCACCGAAAGTTACCCAGCATTTGCTCATATTGGGTTGAGGGAAACCCCCGGAAAAACCTCAACCAGGTAACTTGCCCCGACCGGGAATCGAACCTGGGCCACCTGGTTTTGCGGCCAGACGCCCTAACCGTTACTCCACAGGTGTGGATCATATACACCTTGAACCAAATTACTTTTGTTAATGACATTTGTTAAGTTGTGTTGTATTTGATTAAAGTTATGATAATTTATGTAGGTCTATTATTTTTCCTTTATTTGTCGCCTTACCATTAGCATTACTATCACAAACGTTGATCAAAATGTCCACCTTCTACCCCTAACCATGCTCCTAGGTGTTGTTCCGCCACTCACTATTGATGAGTACGTTCCTGAAACTAGCAATAGCATCATTCGCGTTGTATCAAATGCCCTCGTGTTTCCAGCCAGTCATTCAAGTACATCCTTGACTTCAAACAGCCCTAAAGAAAGAGTTCTAGTGGAGGGAGGTCAGGTGACAGAGCAGGTCACGGCACTGGTTCACCTCTTTCTATGTAGCAACGCTCGTTGAGCAATTCGCAAACCTCTCTGATTGTTTGAACTGTTGCTCCATCATGCTTAGCCTAGTCGTCCGGATTAGCCTGGAGTAACTAGCCCGACAGAATAGGCGACTTCTATGGCCTTATCTTTTGACCTGATGATAGATCCTGTATGAGTTTCGAAACATAGGTACTATCAAGTTCCAGGACACGGTGGAACACAAAATACCCTACTTCTGAGCATATAAAACCTATTATTATTATTATTATTATTATTATTATTATTATTATTATTATTAAGCTTATTATTATTAGGCTACTATTATTACTTACTGGCTTTTAAGGAACCCGGAGGTTCATTGCCGCCCTCACATAAGCCCGCCATAGGTCCCTATCCTGAGCAAGATTAATCCAGTCTCTATCATCATATCCCACCTCCCGCAAATCCATTTAATATTATCCTCCCATCTACGTCTCGGCCTCCCTAAAGGTATTTTCCCATCCGGCCTCCCAACTAACACTCTATATGCATTTCTGGATTCGCCCATACGTGCTACATGCCCTGCCCATCTCAAACGTCTAGATTTAATGTTCCTAATTATGTCTGGTGAAGAATACAATGCGTGCAGTTCTGTGTTGTGTAACTTTCTCCATTCTCCTGTAAGTTCATCCCTCTTAACCCCAAATATTTTCCTAAGCACCTTATTCTCAAACACCTTTAACCTATGTTCCTCTCTCAGAGTGAGAGTCCAAGTTTCACAACCATACAGAACAACCGGTATTATAACTGTTTTATAAAGTCTAACTTTCAGATTTTTTTGACAGCAGACTGGATGATAAAAGCTTCTCAACCGAATAATAACAGGCATTTCCCATATTTATTTAGCGGTCAATTTCTTCCCGAGTATCATTTATATTTGTTACTGTTGCTCCAAGATATTTGCATTTTTCCACCTTTTGAAAGGATATATTTCCAGTTTTTATATTTCCATTTCGTACTATGTTCTCGAATCCGTTTCATCTTGGTCTCAACAATTCGGACTTAACTTAAATACAGATAAATCACAGGCTATCTTATTTTCGAATAAAAGATTAATCCCCGATATTAATAAGCTCGACCTTCCTCCAGTGACTCTGAATAAAGCGATCATTCCATTCACTTCAACTGTAAAAACCTGGGAGTTCATTTTGAATCTAACCTTACCTGGGACACGCATATCAAACACACATGCAAGAAAGTATTTTCCATTCTTCACTCATTAAAAAGATTGTACCACTATCCAGCTAAATTAAAGCAGACGCTTGTACAGACTCTTATTATGCCTCATTTCGATTATTGTGACGCTTTATTCAGTGATCTCAGGGTGGATTTATCCCAGAAACTGCAACGTGTTCTTAATGCGTGTGTTCGTTTCATTTGTAATGTCCGCTACTATGATCACATTTCGCCTTCTTTCGATAAATTATCGTGGCTCAGGTTAAATGAGTGGAGAAAGTTACATTCCCTTTCTCTCTTATACCGAATTTTGCACACCTCTACTCCCTTTTACTTATCTGTCGGATTCCACAGTCTTTCTCGGTATCATAACTTAAATACTCGGTCACAATAGAACACGCCAGAAATACCACTGCACACATCATCTCTTTACTCTTCATCTTTCACTGTTGCTACTTCTCGTCACTGGAATTCTGTGCCGCCTGAAGTCAAGGGCTGCCGAACTCTAATTTCCTTTAAATGTAAATTAGAAAAATATCTTATGATGAGTTGTCAGACCTAACGCGATGCAAATGTGTTCGACTGTATTTATTATTTTTTATATTTTTTTATTATCTAAATCGTGTTTATTTATCACTTAACGCCAATATGTATCCCACTGTGTTGTTGTTTTTTATTATTAATCTGTTTTTGTGTACATTTTATTCAATTGTCGGTTTCTCATTTAATTGTGTAAGTCCTATTTAATTGTAATCTAATATTAATATGTATACTAATGTGTTTATTTTTATTTTTACTGTGTACATTTTTCTTTTTTTATTGAATTATCGGCTTCTGTTTTTATGTGATTCGTATTTGATTCTAACAAATTAATATGTATTTCACTATGTTTATTTTTATTTTATGAGGTAAATTTTATGTAACTACCTCTTTTGATCTCATTATGTAATCAGTATGTAATTACTTAATTCTGATCAAGTTTTATGTTCAACTGTGTAAGCAAGTTTTAACCCTGGTTGAGTGTAAGAGAAGGCCTTAAGGCCTTAACTCTGCCAGGTTAAATAAAGCCATTATTATTATTATTATTATTATTATTATTATTATTATTATTATTATGTTGTGGTCACGAGACATAATCTTATACATGGTCCCTCCAAGATTCACTTCCAAACCTATCTGTTTACTTGGTCCAAGTAAAATTTCCGTGTTTTCCCTAATAGATTGTGGATTTTCTCCTAACATATTCACGTCATCCATATAAAAACACAGCTGATGTAACGCGTTGATTTCCAAACCCTCTCTGTTATTCTGGACTTTCCAATGACATAAGCATGACACAAATAGAAGGATGCTCATCGGAAAGTGTATATCTGCGCCACGCGCATATAAAATCTGAGCTGCGCGGCATCAATCGGAGGTAATAGGGAGGCCTCCGAATGAAAGCACGCAAACAACTGCTGCGAATACAACCTAATCATGCACAGCAGTTGTCATGGGGACGACATTATATAATAGGTTTCCCTGTCAATATTATAAGTTACAAACCAATAGTTTCAAAACTAGATTTTATAATTGGCTTTTAATTAATTTTTATGCTCGACCATGCCGAAATGTAGTAATTATATACCTGGTAGCCGACCTTTAATGCATGTCATTAAAGTACACCTACTCATTAAAGTACAGGTCTTCAGCCAATGTCAACTCAGCTTACAGGTGTTCAGCCAATGACAGGTCAGCTTTCTACCGTTATAAAACCGCAAGTATCGATTATTCTCGGCTATGCAATCGAAAGAGAATTAGCGAAAAGTCACGGAGGCTGGAAATCCAATACTGTCGCAGAAGGTTATGTTCTGTTACTATAATAATTAGCGTTAATTGTAAATACTATTCAAATAAATTCAATTTGTCATCTCGTTTTTCAATGTCTAATTTAATTTTAATGTTATCTCTGTAGGTTCTTATGGCCTAGCAAGGTCAATGTGAACATCTGTTCCTCGGAAAAAATCAATATTTTCGCGTCTGCGCACATCTCTCAACATATGGGACATTGGTCAAGGTCAGATACAAAGAAAATTAATAATATCAAGTTAGAAATATGGTCGAGCATAAAAAGTCGTATGAAACTCGCCTATAATGATAATTAAGAAGCTCGTATGAAAATTATGGAACTCGCTTACACTCGTTTCATAAATATCCATACTCGCTTCTTAATTACCTTCATTATAGGCTCATTGCATAATGTACTATTATTTTATTGGGTTAATTTACGACGCTGTATCAACATCTAAGGTTATTTAGCGTCTGTATGAAATGAAGGTGATAATGCCGGTGAAATGAGTCCGGGGTCCAGCACCGAAAGTTATGCAGCATTTGCTCGTGTTGGGTTGAGGGAAAACCCCAGAAAAAACCTCAACCAGGTAACTTGCCCCGACCGGGATTCGAACCCGGGCCACCTGGTTTCGCGGCCAGATGCGCTGACCGTCTTTTAATTAATCCTTTCTTCTCTGCAGATAACTTTCTTAACATAAATTCATACGAAATTTTTCTTTAATAAATGAAGTTATTCAGATTTATTTACAAATATTACATCAAGAGTGAAGTGTTTTCATTAATTTTAGAGTTTCTAAATATTTTGTGTTTTAATTCTAATTAAACTCTACTGTTTTCAATTATATGTGTATTTTCAAATCTGTTTTTTTCCTTCTTTATTGTGACGAAGCCTATCACTGTATGTTTAATGGCTTAATAAATTGAATTGAATTGAATTGAATTTAATCAAATCCTACACATAATTTCACACTTCTACACCTACCTACCTTGCCTCCCGTTTCAGTTACCTGTCATCATATCATAATCTCTTCACACGCACGCAAAATAGCCGCATACTAGCCATACCAACACATAAGACATCATCGTATTCATCATCATACACGATCTCGCTCTCTCGCTTGTGGAATACCCTACCCAGTGACATCAGAGACTGTCGGAATTTAGTAGTGTTCAAAAGCAAGCTTATTAAGCATTTTCTTACTGCGTAGAGTAGGTTCAATTTTTACTTAATCAATAAAAGAGATGCTTCTCTCTTCTTAACTTTTACAATAAACTGTCTAGCTTTTATTAATCAGTTAATCTTTTAGTACTTTGATTTTTATTGTATTTGTAAATTTAATATTAATTGTAATTATAATTGTAATTGTATTCCTAATATTGTAGTTGTAATCCCCTGGTAGGTCCCGCGCCGTGGCATCGCGGTTTAAGGCATCCCGCCTAGGACTCGCGTTACGGAATGCGCGCTGGTTCGATTCCTCATGGGGGGAGAAATTTTCTCATTAAATTTCGGCCAGTGTATGGGACCGGTGCCCACCCAGCATCGTGATGCACTTGGGGAGTTACGATAGGTAGCGAAATCCGGTTGCGAATACCAGCTATAACGGCTGGGGGGATCATCGTGCTAACCACACGATACCTCCATTCTGGTTGGATGATCGTCCACCTCTGCTTCGGCATGTGGACGTGAGGCCAGCAGCCGGCTGGTCGGTCTAGGCCCTTCACGGGCTGTAGCTCCACGGATTATTATTATTATTAATCCCCTGGTAGAGGGATAGAGAAGGCCTGATGGCCTTATGTCTACCAGGTTAAATAAATAAATAAATAAAAAATAAATAATTTCTGCAGCTGCAATGCTAACATAATTGAGTAGCTATTGAGCTCATACTGGCATATTTTTCAGGACCAGAACTGTTGCAAGAATTACATTCGTTATCATGAAAGTAAAATTAGAAACATGTCAATCTATGGTAGATATCTGTTTTGATAGATTTTCACATTTGTCACGCCCATTAAAAATAAATGCTTTGTACTCCTAATCTAGAACAAGCAGATGTTCCTCTGGGAACCTGCTGTAGCTATAGACAATGGGAAGTGAGGAAACGATGTTTTGACTGTAGTTTCGAAATGGTTACATTCACAGAGGAGGGCGCATTGTTGAAGACGTGTAAATATTTACGTAGAATACTCACAGTTGACGTTGAGCGTAATCCGTTTGCTCACTGCCGGCGGAACATCATTTGAAGCTATGCAGAGGTAAGCACCCATCTGCCGTCTGTCCAACTTCACAAGGGTTAGCGAGTCTCCGCTGTATGTGTCCACTGAAACAGAAATCGATTGCTTGCATTGGTGCCTTGTGCGCGCTTTGTTTTACTGGTAATACAGCAGTTTTAATGACGTTGGGTGTAATGAAGTCCGAATTTGACGTGTAAGGAAATACATTTAGGCCTATATTTATTACTGAACACAAATTAAGTCACATATTTCGTTACCACGAAGAAGTTGATGATGATGTATGTGTATGTACAGGGACATCACTTTATTTTTACCAACATTTTTAACATTAACCTGGCTATACTCGAAAACACTGTTGCCCCCTTCCATTACAAGAGTTTGGTGTTACTAGTGCAATATGTAAACAAATCATTTTACTAGCTATAGGAGGAGAGAAAAGTAATGTATCCATTTAGCTACGTTACAGGGAAATACGATATTAGGATTTTCAGTTTGATCATTACTTTTACGGTATTTTATCAAAATACAGTGAGGAGTAATATTTTTTTTTTCACAAACTCAACTATTCAGGCGGTTTTATTCATTATATAATGGCTACTTTATTCAGCATATTACCGTACTTTCGGTAACTCTAATCTTCACTTCAAAGTTATTCAGTCATGCTACACACCGTACCTGTGCGAAATAAGCAGGGCCGGGTATTTACGGAGATCTCGAAAATCACGACATAATATATACAATGCAATAGATTTTTACTAATCTTTACGAATTAAGTGATTCTGATTAATAATATGCGGATAAAACAATAGCGAAATGAAGTTCTAATAGCGAAATATGGACACATTCGCGAATTATTATTATAGATCGTTTTGCAGCGAATTTCATATTCTGAGTTCTTTTTTCGGACATTTTTTTATTTGAATTGCTGCACATTCAAGTAGGCTACATTATATGGTATTCCAGCTGTTCTCATTACATTAGTGAACTCAAAAGACGGAGAATTCAACATTTCACTAATAATTTGAAAGTATTAATTTGAGGGCTAGAAGTTTTTTTTTTTTTCGTTTTTAATGAATGTGTGTTAAATACAGTCTCAATCCAACAAATATTGTCTATTGGCCATACCGCACCTTTACCAGAATCCAATGAACCTTTAATGTTATTTATTTGGAAAGTAATATTCATACTGAGTTAATATTCCAATTTCAAAAAATTGTATTTTCCAAAATTTCCGTTAATATCCAACAAAAGTACAAATCAATCTCCAACAAACTCCGCCGACACCAATATTAAAACACATAAATGATAAAATTAATCTCCATAAATACCTGCCCCTGGAAATAAGCTTCAATAATATAAGCTCTTCCTTCTATGGAAAACGCAACCATATTTCTGAAACACACTATACTCTGTACTGTTTACTTCACTGCTAGCAGACTTCGAATTCAACAGCGGCCGTAAGTTTGTGTGGCTGACGGGAGCAAGAACATTACTGCAAGGGGTGGGAGTCAAGTACATTCAGAAACGCAGGTACAATAAAACTGCAAGTAATAATAAAGTGATGTCCCGGTATTTTTTCACACTGCAGTGGGTATATACCCGGTGGCAGTGGTAACTAATTACACTCAATAATGACAATAATAAGCTTATTAATTAAAATACAATTAATAATAATACTAATAATTAATACTAACAATAATTAATAATAATAATAATAATAATAATAATAATAATAACAGGGAATATACTAAATTAAATGAAACGATCACTTAAAATAACATTTGAAATAAATCTAATTTGTATCTTAAAACTAAGATCGAACTAAACCCACGAGTATAATATGTTCATATCTGCACAAGTACCTTTCAAATTACACTCATTTCGCTGTCAACTCACTCACTGCACTGGAACTACGACACATTTCACTGATTCTATCCTGATTTCACTAACACTTCAAAAACATTTCACTGTTCAAATACTTTGCACTGCCACTATAAACTATAAAGCTTCACTGACAGGAACACGTTTCACTTACACAGCACACTTCACTGACATACTTCTTCACTGATACAACACACTTCACTGACACAACATAATTCTTCACTGATACAACACTTCAATAACAACATATCATTTACACCCTTTAAATACTGTGTATAATTACCGTCTATTAGTAAGGTCCTTAAGCCTATTTTTAAATACATTTTTGGTTGTTGGTAAAGCTTTTAGTTGATGATGATGATGATGATGATGATGATGATGATGATGATTAAGGAGCGGATTCCTATGTAATTAAATATTATTTTTGCGTGTGATAAAACACAATTAACAAAGTTAAAAATTCCGAACATGAAGTTTCAAGTTTAAAACCCGAATTTTATCTATACTAATAATAAATCTGTAGCCAAAATTTTTCTGGTAATTTTCGATTTTCAAAAAATAATTGGCGTTAACATGTATAATAACCATCCTGAAACCGAAAATCGCTTTTTGAAATTTTTGTTTGTTTGTATGTCTGTCTGTCTGTCTGTCTGTATGTTTGTTACCTTTTCACGCGATAATGACTGAACCGACTGAAAATTTGAATATAAATTAAGTTCGTTGTAAGTTAGATTTAGGCTATATTGCATTCAAAATACATTATTTAAAAGAGGGGTTATAAGGGGGCCTGAATTAAATAAACCGAAATATCTCGCTTATTATTGATTTTTGTGAAAAATATTACATAACAAAAGTGTCTTTAAAAATTATTTCCGATACGTTTCATTCCAAGCAAAATTTTGATGGGACCAAATTGCACCAAAAACGGATGTTGTCTGAACCATATGATCATATTTTAATTATTTGAATGTAATAACAATTAAGAAACATGTTAAACTAATTATCATTGCACTAAATGAGTGTCTCTGGGCCAAAATGATCGCATTTTAATTATTTAAATACAATTTAAGTTAAGTGACATATTAAACGATTTATTCTTCTATCAAACACGAATGTTCCCTGGACCAGATGTCCTATTTTAATTATGTAATTACTTTATATTTATTTCTAACAAGTGCAGCGTCGGCCACGGGTAAAGTTAGTTTCACATAAAAAAACATATTTTCACAAAAAATTATGTAAATACATATTTTCAGGAAATCTGTTATAAAAAATAAATCTTGGAGTTTTTTTTTACTTACATAATTCTTTTACAAGAACTTTTAAAAACATTTAAAACTAAATCAATTATGTCACTCAGAAATACGTTATCTTTTTTAAGAATTCTTGGTTGCTTCGTGTTTCTAAGCGCTGTGTGGTGTATCCGTGATCCATTTTTGTAATAGTATCGCCTCAAGTTCTGAGAACTGCTAGGCAGCATATCAGTGTTATTATTAGAGAATAAATTAACATGGACAAGGAGGAGAGATCTTGCAACACATAATTAGGAATGTTTATTGTTGCTGAAGATGATTTCATTCCACGCTTTGTTTGTAAAACACAACAGATAAGAGCTCGGGTATGAACATTATTTAATTTTAAAAAATCTCTCACCTCTCGCTCATGTCCATCAAGTAAGGCAATACGTCTTGTTGTGATTCCCTGTTATCGGGCTTCGTCAATCGATATCCTTCAAGATATACTGAAATATGGTTGTTTAAAAACCGATTTGGCTTTCCTATTAACAAATCAGCTTTTAGTGGGACACCATAAAAAACCTGTTGTCTGAAACAAGGGGGTGCGTGCCGTGAAAATTAAACTAGATTCGCTACCAGGTTCAGAAGTACAAGAACTAAGGGACAAATTCCAGAATGTGTTTGGGAAAAAACAGTGGATATAAAAATGTGTAGAGTTGCTGATGTATTGGGTGTGCCTGTAGGTGAAATTGACGGTGTTTGTGTTGGTGACATTCCTCTCTTTAAACATGCACGTCTGACGTCCTGTGATGTGGGAAGATCGTTTTCACAGTATAAGTCGTTGTTCGGAGATAATCGGCATGCATTTATGATGGAGAATTTGGATATGATCTTTGTTGTTCACTGCAATTCTCGGCCAACTACTAGCACTCAAGTGTGGTTGGTCAGTACCTAGTAACATTTTTTTTTCAAGCTAAGTAAGGTATTTTGTCATATTTAAAATATATATTTTTTATTTTTAGCAAATATTTTCGTACTTTTTAGCACATAAAAAATAAATATATTTAAATTTTTAGCACAAAAAAATAAATATATTTAAATTTTTAGCAAAAAAAAATCCGCTCCCTAGATGATGATGATGATGATGATGATGATAATGATAATAATACTAACAATAACCTTAACCCTAGGCAGTTACGCTATTTCTTTGTCATCATCGTGAAGATAAACTATGATTTAGTTAAATTACTGGTTATTATACAAGCTTGAATTTCTATGAGAACCACTAAAAAACATACAGTGCCTACTCAGCCCTATATAATGGATACAAATTCGCATTTTTCTATTAGAATTGAAATGGAGGTCTAACTAAATTGGAGCTAGAAACAGAATTATTTAGTCATAGCCCTGGATAGTGATGGTAATGATTATGATGGAGAAGAATAAAATATTATATTAGTATATTGTATTGTATTGTATTTATTAACATTCCATGGTATTCGTACATTTCTTCACAGCTAGAATATGGAACAAGTCAAAAAACTTAATACTACTGTAAAATCTTAATTTATAGTCACAGTCTAGATGAAACATGGAATCTTTTACTTTACTTCCAATTGGAGCACGGGACATCCACAAAGAATTGCTATCTTATTTTGCCGTTCGCGATCCTTGTAAACTTCTTCTACCTCTGTCCGTGTTGACATTCTACGTCTATGGAACTACTACTTCAGTGTTAGACCTTCCCCTGTGGATTCCAATCAACTGCCAGTTTCCCATGGCAGTGTCGGGCTTCCCAAGAGTGTGCCCTATTCAATTCCACTTCCTCATTTTTATTTGTTATTTGATCTGAATTCCCGTTGACCATATACCTTACAAAGTTCCTCTGTAAAGGTCACTGACCGAGAGGAATATTTATATGCAAACTTAATAATGTTTACCTGAGAATAATACAATGTAATAATTAAAAGCTGGATTTTGTGTGATATGCAAGTGAGAAGAATGTATAAATAAATAGTAAAAACTAGCAAAGTATAGACGTACATAATTTATTTTTTTAATGTAACAAATAAATATCACCACGGCATGGCGCGTCCTCAGGTTGCGGATAGAGGAGACGGCCTCCAGATATGGAGGGTAGCTGCGAATATATTGAATAAGCAGTCGTGGACAGCCGATAAGGGGTGGTCCTCCAGCTTGGGGGTTGAGCGAAGGGCTAACAACCCATCACCGTAAAAATCAGCTTGTTACGAAACCTAACAATAAGCCTCGGAATAATATTTGGGGCTAAGAGGGATGAAGTTACAGGAGAATGGAGAAAGTTACACAACGCAGAGCTGCACACATTGTATCCTTCACCTGACATAATTAGGAACATTAAATCCAGACGTTTGAGATGGACAGGGCATGTAGCACGTATGGGCGAATCCAGAAATGCATATAGAGTGTTAGTTGGGAAGCCAGAGGGGAAAAGACCTTTGGGGAGGCCGAGACGTAGATGGGAAGATAATAGTCTATTAAAATGGATTTGAAGGAGGTGGGATATGATGGTAGAGACTGGATTAATCTTGCCTAGGATAGGAACCAATGGCGGGCTTATGTGAGGGCGGCAATGAACCTCCGAGTTCCTTTAAAGCCAGTAAGTAAGTAAGTAAGTAAGTAAGTAAATTACAAATAAATTCAAATAGACTTACTTACACTGTTTTTGAAGTTAGAATAGCGCTTAAAACATTTGATTTTGTGAGACTTATTAATAGCCATATTTATTTCTTGTAGTATTTATTATATGGTATTGTTTCTATCAGTCATGATATTACCATAGTCTACTATAACAGTCACGAAGCTTGAGTTTTGAGGGTGCTAGAAACAATAGACTGTGACGGTACTATTTTGCATTGCCTGTAATGAGGCGATATTAGCGATCCTAGTGATGAGCAACTATCTAATGTTTGCATATTTACTACGTATTGAGCTTCGCGACTCTATATACTAGACTGTGCTATTACTAGGAAATCCATAGAGATACAAGAAAAGAGAAACGGAACAAAACAAAATAAAATGAACACGACAAGAATGAGCAATATAATTAATCTTGATATACATTTTATTATATCAATTTCGGTTTATTATTTGGAAGCAAAATTAAAAATTAAATTAATTTATGAAGCTGTACTCTAATTATAAAATCCAACCCAACATTCGCATTGGAGTTTCTTTCTAAGAAAAACATTATTGATATAATCGATATAAAAAGATAAAAGAAATTTTATTCGTATCATTATTTCAAAATATATAAAATATTTAGTATACATCAAAATATATTACACATTTACTTAAAACTTCAGAGTAAGGACTATATTAGTGCGATTATGATACTAGGAAAAATTTATTGCTTGTTATATTATGATTAAAAAATGAAAATTTCCATAATCTGAAAGGACAAATGAAAATCGTATATGATTAAAATGGTTACTACAAATCAAGAGCGGGTACAATGTGTTCTTTGGTATGCTAAATTTGAGAGTGTTAAAAGAGTTCAAAGGAAATTTCGACGTGAGTATGGTGTGCGTAATGTACCTAGATACTATTCCTTAATGTTGTGATATCGAACATTTATAGAAACAGGTTCTGTGTTAAAAAAAATCATGCAGGAGGTCGCAGGCGAAACCCAGTACGAGAAGCAGCTATCTCTTGGCTTGACCCCGAAACTCCTCAGATCAAACCCCTTTTCACTTCTTCGTGTGGGGTTTTGTTAAAGACATTGTCTATTCACAGAAACCCAGAAACATTGATGATATGAGAGTAAAAAATTACTCAAGCTTTTCAACAAATCACCCCTCTTATGTTACAACGGACATGGGCTGAATTGCATCACCGTTATGAGTTGTGCAGGGTGCGCAATGGGGGTCATGTTGAGCTCTGAGGAATCTCTCATCTTTCAGTGTTGTATGCACAAAGCTTCAATAAATAAAGTTCAGTAGTAAATGTTTTACTGTGTTTTTTTGTCCATAATCAAACGAATCACCCTGTAATATATTATAATACTGGTGTGTTAAACAGTATCAATGTCAATATAAATGACACTCGGTAGGAAATTAAACGCAGATAAAATATGGGAAATGCCTGTTATTATTAGGTTGAGAAGCTTTTATCATCCAGTCTGCTGTCAAAAAATCTGAAACTTAGAATTTATAAAACAGTTATATTACCGGTTGTTCTTTATGGTTGTGAAACTTGGACTCTCACTTTGAGAGTGGAACAGAGATTAAGGGTTTTTGAGAATAAGGTGCTTAGGGAAATATTTGGGGCTAAGTGGGATGAAGTTACAGGAGAATGGAGAAAGTTACACAACGCAGAGCTGCACGCATTGTATTCTTCTCCCGACATAATTATGAACATTAAATCCAGACGTTTGAGATAGGCAGGGCATGTAGCACGTATGGGCGAATCCAGAAATGCATATAGAGTGTTAGTTGGGAGTCCGGAGGGAAAAATTGGGGAGGCTTAGACGTAGATGGGAGGATAATATTAAAATGGATTTGAGGGAGGTGGGATATGATGGTAGAGACTGGATTAATCTTGCCCAGGATAGGGACCAATGGTGAGCTTATGTGAGGGCGGCAATGAACCTCCGGATTATGCAAATCTAGTCTTTCAGGTAAAGCTTCCTGTAAAGCAGATTTGAATAATTTCAAGGAAAAATTGTTCCGGAGCCGGGTATCGATCCCGGGACCTCTGGTTGAACGTACCAGCGCTCTGCCAACTGAGCTACCCGGGAACTCCACCCGACACTGTCTCAACTTTTTCTCTTTACATCCACACAACTCGCGTGGGCTGACGAAACGCCAGAGACCCACATCGAGTGCACACAAAGTGTTATTTCGAATTGTGGTTTTCTGTTAACGTACACAGTGACGTATATATTATGCAAAACTAGTCTTTCAGGTAAAGCTTCCTGTAAAGCAGATTTGAATAATTTCAAATCGATACCCGGCCCCGGAACAATTTTTCCTTGAAATTATTCAAACCTTCGGATTCCTTAAAAGCCAGTAAGTAAGTAAGTAAGTAAGTAAGTAAACAGTATTTCACGGTAGAACATGTTCACTGATATAGGCTATTTGTTCCAAAGAAAATAGTTTCCCATTCCTATATTTATCATTTCGAAAATATATAGGTTTTTTTCATTTCCCAAATGACTTTTGTTTCATACGGTATTATCCGTTGCCTTAAGTTTAATGATATCACTTTCCTTAAGGTGTAAATATCATGATAGCTGGCTTTATTTACGGATAATATGCCAAATTACATTAATACAGGGAATTTAAAAGAATTTATCCCGTGACTCCAAATGCATTCATGTGTACCTCAGTCTTCGAAAGACTTCAGAGGATAAGAAAGTGATGTAGACGAGGTGTGAATCCTGTTTGGAACGCCCCTACAAGCAGACTCCCAGCGCGACGCACAGCATTTGTCCGGAGGGCTGAGAAAGATCCGCTCCAGCTCTTAATCCTATTTCAGTAAATGGCCGGTTACTTGAGCTGCCACGGAGAGCGCGATACTCTCTAAATCGCTCGCCAGAGACGCCGTGCCAAGATTTCAGCCAACCTCAATTCTTACACACTTGCTAAAAGCAACACATTTTGTTTCTCTGTGTCAGAATGTGGATTTGTATAACACAGAATCGAGATGTTTTTGGAGTAGATTCGAATTTCCTACAGATCAGATTTAATCCTATTGCATATTATATTAAATAACTTTTACAATTGTCAAGTAGAACCATGAAAACTCTTCCTCAATGATATCAGTAATATAAATTAATCCGAATTCCAAGTTCTGAAAAAAAAATCGCATACTTAAATATACAACACCTATGTATTCGTGTATTTAATCTTAGTGTAAAATGTAAACAGCCGATGTTATGTATTGATGTATCAAATCGTAATAAAAATGTAAAGAAAAGATGTAATGTATTGATATATTAAATCTTAGTACAAAATGTAAGGAACAGATATAATGTATTAAATCTTTGTGTAAAATGTAAAGAATCGACGTAATGTATTCATGTATTAAATCTTACTATAAAATGTAAAGAACCGATATAATGTAGGCGTATTGATGTATTACATCTTACTATATTATGTAAAGAACCGATATAATGTATTGATGTATTAAATCTTAGTATAAAATGTAAAGAACCTATCGGTATGTAATGTATTGATGTATTAAATCTTTGTATAAAAAGTAAAGAACCTATGTAATGTGTTGATGTATTAAATCTTAGTATATAATGTAAAGAACCTATGTAACGTATTGATGTATTAAACCTTAGTATATAATGTAAAGAACCTATCTAATGTAGTGATGTCTTAAAACTTAGTATACAATGTAAAGATCCTATGTAATGTATTTATGTATGAAACCTTAGTATATATTGTAAAGAACCGACGTAATGTATTGATGTATTAACCTTAGTATATAATGTAAAGAACCTATCTAATGTATTAGCCTAATGTATTAAACCTTAGTATAAAATGTAAAGACCCTATGTAATGTATTGATGTATTAAACCTTAGTATAAAATGTAAAGAACCTATGTAATGTATCGATGTATTAAAACTTAGTATACAATGTAAAGATCCTATATAATGTATTAAATCCTAGTATAAAATGTAAAGAACCGATATAATGTGTTGATGTATTAAACCTTAGTATAAAATGTAAAGAACCTACGTAATGTATTGATGTATTAAACCTAAGTATAAAATGTAACGAACCTATGTAATGTATCGATGTATTAAAACTTAGTATACAATGTAAAGATCCTATATAATGTATTGATGTATTAAACCTTAGTATATAATGTAAAGAACCGACGTAATGTATTGATGTATTAAATCTTAGTATATAATGTAAAGAACGTATGTAATGTATTGATGTATTAAATCTTAGTATACAATGTAAAGAACCTATGTAATATATCGATGTATTAAAACTTAGTATACAATGTAAAGATCCTATATAATATATTAATGTATTAAACCTTAGTATACAATGTAAAGACCCTATGTAATGTATTAAACCTTAGTATAAAATGTAAAGGACCTATGTAATGTATCGATGTATTAAAACTTAGTATACAATGTAAAGATCCTATATAATATATTGATGTATTAAACCTTAGTATATAATGTAAAGAACCGACGTAATGTATTGATGTATTAAACCTTAGTATATAATGTAAAGAATCTGTCTAATGTATTAGCCTAATGTATTAAACCTTAGTATAAAATGTAAAGACCCTATGTAATGTATTAAACCTTAGTATAAAATGTAAAGAACCTATGTAATGTATCGATGTATTAAAATTTAGTATACAATGTAAAGATCCTATATAATGTATTAAATCCTAGTATAAAATGTAAAGAACCGATATAATGTGTTGATGTATTAAACCTTAGTATATAATTTAAAGAACCGACGTAATATATTGATGTATTAAATCTTAGTATAAAATCTAAAGAACCGATATAATGTATGAAATCTTAGTATAAAATCTAAAGAACCGATATACTGTAATGTATTGCTGTATTAAATCTTAGTATAAAATCCAAAGAACCGATATAATGTATTGATGTATTAAATCTTAGTATAAAGCCTGAAGAACCGATATAATGTATTGATTTATTAAATCTTAGTAAATAATGTAAAGAATCCATGTAATATATTGATATTATTTTAAATGTAGTATAAAACATAAAGAACTGATGTAATTCATTCATTCATAGTTTTCTGCCAAAGGGCAGGTCATTCATTGCAAACCCAGCATTCTGCAATCTTTCCCATTTTCCATGTAATCTTTTCATCTTGCCTAAACTTTTAGTTTTATATTTATGTGAATACAAATTAATTTATCTCGGTTTTTATGTATACTAAATTAAATAAAACATTGTTATAAATTTGATTGATATTAAATACTTTAAATTCTGAATACAACAGTTCTGAGATATAATCAAGAGGTTTATTAAAACACATTTTCATTATTCTTTTCTGTAGCAGTGTTATTGGTATGAGAGTGGTACTAAAAACACAACCCCATAATAAAATATCATTCTATAATATAGCTTGTATAATGCGAGGTAAATCAGCTGTAAAGTATGGTCAGTCAAATAATTTCGTAGGATATCAAAATAGTGAATAATTTTTCTTAATCTATTGTACAGAAAAATAACATGTTTATCCCAACGTAAGTGTTGATCGATTATTATTCCGAGATATTTAACCTGAGGAGATTCATTCAGAATAGGACAGTTAGAATACGAACGCATAAGAAGTAAATTAAACCGTAATGTATATTTCAACGTTACCTGAAACGAGTTTTGTCATATGTAAGAGAGTGTTTTGGGTAATGTTGTATGAAGTTTTCACTCAGACTGCATCTCTATATTTCATCTCATGAAAGTGCGTAGGCCGATATTGTAACAAAACGTTGTAAGCCATTCCTATGCAATAACTTATCCAGATATTGCGAGCGTTTTTCATATTGGAGACTAAATAAAATCTGCACATTATTTCTGCTTTGCAATATCGCTCCTTTATCATGATTTATGCTCTTAAAAACAAGGAATATTGTTTGGAAATACTTGTCTGGAAAGGTTAGATTTTTCGTGAAATATGAAAGCTCTAATATACGGAAAAATTTTAGACCGTTTTGAAGCGTAGCGTGTACGGAAAACCAACCAAAGGGACTGTGATTTGCACTTATATGACCCGGAGAAAAAGGAACGCTGTATTCTCTAATAGAATGAAGCAGGTTTCTCTGGTGATATAAGTTGGTCAATGGATATTCAAGTATGATTTCTGCTTTCACACAGTATAACAAAAAACATACTGCATATACTGGGTGTTCAGTTCAAAGTGTGTCATGGCTCGCTGTATGCCGTCATGTGGCTAGTCGATGAGCCTAGAGAATTCAATCTTCCTACACTTCCGCAGAGGTGTATTACCTACGTGCCAGAGAAGTTGCCTAGCAAGTACGGCGTTCATTCTGAAGAGTACTTACCGATACGTACGGTTACGCCGGTAGTGGCAGGAATGTGAACTGTTTCGAAACATGTACTGAGGTGAGTTTTTTCTTACTGTCGAGATATGGGGAGAGGGTTAAGACGATTACTTACGTATTTGTTGACATTAATTTCGACAGTCAACATGGACACGGAGCATTTGATTTGTGTTGTGGAATGTTGCCATATGGAAACGATGATAACAAATACCCTGCGTACGACTTGCCCGCTCAAAACACAGTTCGAAAGAGGGTATGGTAGCACACAGACCGTACAGACCGCCATCTACGTTCAAGTTATGCCGTACACGTTCTCAAGTTCAGACTGAACGCCTTGAATAATAGGCAACTTCTCTGACATAAAAGCTGAAACTCACTTCAAATCGCTGACTCATCAACAGTGACGTCATGACATACTTCGAAATGAACACCCAGTAGATCTCATTTAAGCTAAAATAAAATTTGTGGCAAATGAATCTCATATATACTGAGTGCACATAGTTAACAAAAAATTAAATACCGATAGATTTGATTATAATACTATTACTGAATTAGTTTATACATAAATTTAGTTACTGTTCATTGCACATTTAGTTGGAATATATATTTTTTTTAATCTTTGAAACAAAGTATTTCATAAAACCAGTAGTACATGCCTCGATAATTCATTATATCAGTAAGAGTACGATTGTGGTTCACGATACATGTATTATTCATTATTATTGTGCATTTTAGTCATAATGTATCTCTAGAACAGGCATGAAGGACTCTTACCGTTGGCATGTTACAACTGGCGAAAAGAGATTCGTAGAAGTGAGAATATGATTTGTCAAATTTCGTAAATCCCTAATTAACACAGTGGTTATAGTAATCGGTGTATAATACGCATTATGGTTAAGTTAATTTTCATGTAAAGCCCATTTTGACGTAGAGTTATTTTCTCTATTCGATACAGTAGGTCGCTAAACGCTCGGTAACGATGTTGAAAGAAAATCTTACATTAAAATCGCTTATAACTTTTGGACAAATAAACACAGCGAGGTGAAAATTATATCACAGTGTAGATAAAGGAATCCCGTAATTGCAAGAAAGCGGTAGGACACGGAAGACTTGACGAAATGGAGGCGGGAATCATGCCTCAAAATCTACTTTCTGTTGGAGATTTTATGCACATAATTCTGGGAGACTTGAACTAATCCGAGCGTTTAAGATGTCGATTGATCAAATGAGACGAAGTCTACAAAATATAAGCGAAAAAGAATGATCCGGAGTAAATTGGACACTTTCCTTTAAAAATGTGTCTGCGTAAAGATTATTATTTTTGGTCCTACAGAATGATCTGTTACGGTATACCTTATTTTATTTCATGGAGTGCAGTTTCATAGAAAGGACTTTGCCGACAGACCTACTACTGCCCCCTACTAATTGGTTGTCATAAATAAATGTCTTCCTTACTGTGACGGAAATCTTGTCTTCTCCTGTTGGTAACCAATCACAACCCTCGTTCAGAAGAATTGACAGGCTCCTCTCAAATCCACGTGGAGGCAGAGTTGTCGCATCTTTTCCGAATTCCAAGAATCCCGTCAGTTTCACTGCATAATTCCGAGGGTCAGCAGGATTGTGGCAACTGTGCAATGTTGGGACGAGGGGACAGGATGGAATTGTCAGAGTTGTTTGTGTAGGAAGTCATAAATCTGTAAGTGGGTGTTCAAAGGAGCCACCGAACTGCACTCCTTGAAATAAAATAAGGTATAACAATTGAAGCGTCGGCTGGAACAACGTTATAAGTTACATTTGATAAATTTACAGGAGCTGCAAAAATGTGTACACGTACAACGTTGTTCTTATAGGGTAGCAAATTTTTGAGTGGACAAATTTCACGTACTGCATTGATGGACAGTTGCAAGCCAAAGAGTATAGCAAGTTAACATGACATACAACATTATTACACGGAAACACACCGAATGAAAAAAATTGTATCTTACAACGTTGTTCCAGCCGACGCTTCAATTAATATTAGAGGAGAAAAATTCGCTCCGGCTCCGGGGATCCGGTGCTGTGGATTGAACTTCGCCGTAGCTCAATGGTGAGAGCCCTTGGTCCGTTGAACCAAGGATCCGGGTTCGATCCCCGGCGCCGGAGCGAATTTTACTCCTCTATTATTAATTGTTACCATAACAGATGTATTCTGTAGGGCCAAAAAATAATAATCTTTATGTAAATTCTTCGAGCAACAGTACATATTACTGTACAGATTACTGTGGAATCCCGGCCACCAAGTCACTCAACTGAGTGCGCTCCTTGTACAGTAGAACCCCAATTTTCCGTCACCCTATTAACCGATTGGTGGATTATCCGACTTTCTTCCTCACTTTTTTTTCTGCAGAAAAAAATATGAAGTACTCTAAATTATATTAGGACGATTTTTTTTCTACAGAGTGTTTTTTTATACAAACCTTTACCCTTACACAGTATGATCTACTCTTCGAGTGGCCATACAGTCTAACTTCTATGCAAAATGTCTTGCACAGGTGTCAAAATAAAACGTGTTGTGCTACGAAAAAGTAATTGTGGTATGTGAAAAGAGAAACTGTGGTTCACGTCGCATCAGAATACGAGATAGGAATTACAATTGTACGCAATTTAATGAAAAACAAATACAAAGTGTCTATAGTATGTAATTCTACTACATGAGACCTGTACTATTCCTATCTTTCCAGAGACAGCCGTCATAAAGAAATTCATTGGCCATTAAAAACTGGTCGTTGAAAACCAGCCTTAAATTAGTGAACTTCTGATCAACTACCTAGCGTATTAAAACATAAGACCACGGAGAAAATTACGAACCTGTATTATGCACTTAATTTATGAAAATGTTTTATAATACGGATTATCCGATTTTTTCGATTAACCATTCACTCCACCCCCTTTATTACCACGGATAATAGAGGTTCTACTGTATAATGACAGTTGACTTAATAAAAAATGTCAGCATACATGCTCAACTTAGAGTCAGGTCACAAAGGGAAACACTGGAGGAGAGGGGTTTGATCCGGTGCTGTGGGTTGAACTTCGGCGTAGCTCAATGGTGAGAGCGCTCGGTACGTAGAACTAAAGACCCGGGTTCGATCCCCGGCGCCGGAGCGAACTTTCCTCCACTAATATTAATTTTAAAAAGTAGTTGTGAAAATTTGCCAACTTTCATATTGCCCCGAAATTTAAACGCTGAGAATATGAAAATATGGAGAAGACCACAACAAAAGGAAAGGGCATTTTAAGACGAATTCAACAAGCACAAGACCACTACTGCAGAATACAAAGTACATCTGTTACGTTTCAACTGTTTGTGGCCAGGGAAAGCGATCTTCATGCAGTAGAATTTAAGTCGTTGTTAATATCAATTCTAGCAGCCTCTTTCAGTGAATTAAGACTTCTCAGTGAGCCAGTCAATATCTTGACCGCTGTTAGTACATTGGCTTGCCTTGTCTTAGCTCAGTGGAACATTAAATTCGGAGGAAGGGAAGCAGGCTTCATTCGACTCAAATTACACTGAAATACGACTGCCTTTATTTGAACAGCAGTTCGATTCATGGGCTACTCTACCGTTATATACTTCCCGTAATTGGACACCGCAGCGCTGTATTGCACGGAACGGTGGAAGCAAAATGTTAACTTCCTAATAATAACGATTGAATAAAAAGTATACTTAATTAAGTCCTTTCAACGCGAACTCATCACGTAATTCTGAGCCAAGCTGATACCCTTTTGATAATACAAAATGTATCATGCAACAGCAGAGAATGGTTTACAAATTACAAAGTAAGCAAGAGTTAACAAATTTGTTGAAATGTTTCAAATTAAATTATCCACTTCAAAAACAAAAGTTATAAGCTATTGTAATGATACACATAAAAACGATATTGAAGGCAAATAACGCAAGTTCTGATACCAATTAGCAGGAAAACTTGATATCATCCACGAAAAAGACACTCCTGTCATTGTAACAAAGGATTTTTCGTTAAATAGGGAATAATTCTAATAATATTAAATTCATTTATTTTTCTCAATCTGTATTTTTTCTGCATACAGAACTTTCTATATGTACAGATACGGAATTAAAATTTGGAGAGAGTCTTCATGGGAGTCCACCTGTATACAGGGTGTCCCATTAATCTTGTGCACCTATTACAACTTATTGTTTGGATAGGTATTGCAATTTTTTGTTTTTGAGCGTTATGTTAGAATAAGGGGCTAACATGAGTGTGGAGATTTGGTGTATGTAACTATATTATGGTACAAGATACACGTGACGACATCAATTTTTTAAGTAGCACTACATACTTTACTCATGTTACATTGATTACACACATTAAGACGAGTTCAAAATTGTATCACAATGTAACTTGGTTACAAAAAAAACACTACAAATTTACAAAGTATACTACAATTTTACACACAAAACTGAATAAGATAATAATAATGTAATGTAAACAACAAGTAAGTAGAAGTCAGACATAATATATAACATATATAACATATAGAGTGTTAGTTGGGAGGTCGGGGGTGAAAAAGTTTTTGGGAGGCCGAAAGGTAGATGGTAGGATAGGATAATATTAATATGGATTTGAGTACGGTGGGATATGATGGTAGAGACTTGAATAATCTTGCTCAGGATAGAGACCGATCACGGGCTTATGTGAGGGCGGCAATGAACCTCCGGGTTATCTACAAGCAATATGTAAGTATTATTTAATTTATTTAAATATTTTAGAGATGTAGAAATGTGTTATTTTAATGATATATTGTGATTCTTTAATTTACTTTATGCTCTACCATGCCGAAATGTAGTAATTATACACATGGTAGCAGTCCTTTAATGCATGTCATTAAAGTACACCTATTCATTAAAGTTCAGTTTTCGATTATTCTCGGATATGCAATCGGAAGAAAACGAGGGAAACGTCACGGAGGCTGGAAATCCAATACTGTCGCAGAAGGTTATGTTCTGTTACTATAATAATTAGCGTTAATTGTGCATAATATTCAAATAAACTCAATTTGTCATCTCGTTTTTCAATCCTAAATCAATTTCCAGGTTATATCAAAATTAGTTCATGTTTTTTTTTTAATTGTGCTAAAACAGCATGTTCCATTGCATACAATATTAGCAATACTACATGCTATGTTTATGTTACATATTTCACAGTTCATAGTTAATATTCATATAGCAGTACATTATTGCAATATACAGAGTCGGTTAAAATAGATATTACAATCCAAAAATTAAAATAAATAAAAAATTATCTACTCTACACAATATATGATCAACTAGCAATTATAAATCTTATGCTTAAGTACATTACAAATCCACAATTAATTAATACATTACAAATACACCTTACACATCCACAATTAAATTATCTATGTACTATATAGAATCAATCCGCTCGCCAGTTACAAAGCTTATGCCTAAATGCATTATCAGAAAAATTTTGTACAAGTGTTGCAATATTACATACTATGTTTATATTGTTAATCGAATTTGATATATGTAGAATAGTTCATAGTTATCTAGCAATACACCATTGTAATAGATAGAGTCAAATTTAAATTATACCTTACAAATTCAAAATTTTACATATGTATTACAAATCCACAATTTAAATTGTACCTTACAATGTTCATGTTATTCTCTAGATTACATCAAGGTCAATTACATTATTGTTCCTCGGAAAAAAATCAATACTATCGCGTCTGCGCACATCTCACAATTTACGAGCTATGCACAAGGTCACTTCCGATCTTCAGTCAGATACAAATAAAATGATACTTCTGAATAATTTCAAGTTAGAAATATGGTCGAGCATAAAAAGTCGTATGAAACTTGCCTATAATGGTAATTAAGACTCTCGTATGAAAATTATGAAACTCGCTTGCTCTCGTTTCATAAACAAACATATTCGTGTCTTAATTACTATCATTATAGGCTCGTTGCATAATGTACTATTAGAGATACATATGGATTTCAGATGGCGGATGAATGTATCGTATTTGTGTTACCTTTTGAGAATCAGCGCAAATATTTCATAGTTTATCCACTTGTTACACCTTTTGTTGTGACATCCTTTAGTTAGAAAATTTGCTTATACGATGAGAAAATTCTAAGTCAGATATCCTTAATCGGCACACCCGCCTACTCCAGAGGAACAGAACCTATGTCCTCTTGGGTTAGTAGGCACATCTTACTGCATGTACTATTTAAACATGCGACCCATTGCCACTCAACATGTGACCTCGGTGTACTCGGGAGTCTGACAACCGGCCTGTCTTCCTTGTTGTATTAAGGACGCTTAGCATGCACTGGGAATGCAGATGAGTTCGTCGTCCGACACAGACTGAACTTCTAAAGGTGCGGGTTAAGTTCAAAGGTCAGTGTCTCCCTCGCTGCTTAATGCAAATTTCGGTTATCTCAAGTTTGCAAACTAAACGGAGGCGGCATACCTTCACAATGGAATGTCAAGAAGACGTTCTTGGAGCTAAGTAGTCTATACTAACAATAAATCTGTAGCCAAAATTTTTCTGGTAATTTTGGATTTTCCAAACATTATTAGTGTTAACATGTATATTTAACCATCCTCAAACCGAAAATCGCTTTTTTGACATTTTTGTTTGTATGTCTGTCTATCTGTCTGGACGTTTGTTACCTTTTCAAGCGATAATAGCTGAACGGATTTCGATGAAAACTGGAATATAAATTAATTTTATTGTAACTTAGATTTTAGGCTATATTACATTAAAAATACGTTATTTAAAAGGAGGGTTATAAGGTGGCCAGAATTAAATAAATCGAAATATCTCGTTTATTATTAATTTTTGTGAAAAATATTACATAACAAAGGTTTCTTTACAAATTATTTGCGATAAGTTTTATTCTTTGAAAATTTTTGATAGGACTGATATTTAATGAGATAAATGAGTTTTAAAATTAAAATAACTGCTATCTAAGGCGGTGTAATGAAATAAAAAACAAATGACTTCGTGTATAAGGGGCCTTGGACAACAACAATCGAAAGCTATGAAGCACAGCGTACAGAGAATGTTTCTGTGTTTGTATGAAGTAATATCAGAAGCTAAATTAACCGATTTGTATAATTAATTATTATTTCACCATTGGAAAGTGTAGTTTCTCTAGATGAATATAATGCTATAATGTTATTACAGTAACTTCTGAGTGAATCGAGGACTGGCAAGATTAAAATAGCTTCTTATGCACAGAAAACTTGATAGGCTATTCTGTACATTTTTATTCTATGCAAACTTTTGATAGGACTGATATTTAAGGATATACAGGACTTAAAATAACAATACAATACATTTTCACCGCCGCCTCAGATTATACTGTAGAGTTGTTATTCCTGCAGCAACTTCTATGTGCAAAATATAAAATTTTTGAGTAGTAAGAAAAAACACATTTATTCATTCCATGGCAATGGTACATAGGAGATCGTGAATTCTTACATTTTCGAAAAAAGAAATATAATTTCATTTCACGTATCACTATTAAAGTTATTTGAAGGGTTCAGAACCATAGTGGGCCAAGCGCCATTTACTGAAGACGTAGAAAACAAGGTTTAAAATTAAGTTATTAGTCCGTAATTCAATGGATACATAGAGCAAGTAAAATAAAGTATACACATTAAATCTAAAAGATATGTCAATCTTCATTAAACTATGGTTGCATGTAATAACAATTAAGAAACATGTTAAAGGAATTGTCATTGCATCAAATGATTGCTCTCTGGACCAAAATGATCGCATTTTAATTATTTAAATACAATTTAAATTAAGTAACATATTGAACGATTTATTCTTCTATCAAACACGAATGTTCTCTGGATCAAATGTCGTATTTAATTATGTAATTATTTCGTACTAGCCGTACCCGTGCGCTCCGCTGCACCCGTTAGAAATAAATATAAAGTAATTATATAATTAAAATAGGACATTTGATCCAGGGAACATTCGTGTTTGATAGAAGGATAAGTCGTTTATTATGTTACTTAATTTAAATTGAATTAAAAAATTAAAATGCGATCATTTTGATCTAGAGACCACTCATTTGGTCATAAAAATTAGTTTAGGAAATACAGGAAACGAATATACAGAATACTCTATCAAGTTTTCTGTGCATAAGAATCTATTTCAATCTTACCTGTCCTCGATTCACTCAGAAGTTACTGTGATAACATTGTAGCATATGTCCATCCAGAGAAACTACACTTTCCAATGGTGAATTAATAATTAATTATACAAATCGGTTAATTTAGCTTCCGATATTACCATACAAACACAGAAACAGTGTCTGTAGGCTATCTTTCATAGCTTTCGATTGTTGCTGTCCAAGGCCCCTTATAGACGAAGTCATTTGTTTTTTAATTCATTACACGGCCTTAGATGGCAGTTATTTTAATTTTAAAACTCATTTATGTCATTAAATATCAGTCCTATCAAAATTTTTCAATGAATAAAACTTATCGCAAATTATTTTTAAAGAAACGTTTGTGATGTAACATTTTTCACAAAAATCAATAATAAGCGAGATATTTCGATTTATTTAATTCGGGCCCCTTATAACCCCTCTTTTAAATAATGTATTTTGAATGCCATATAGCCTAAAATCTAAATTACAACGAACTTAATTTATATTCCAATTTTCATCGAAATCCGTTCAGCCATTATCGCGTGAAAAGGTAACAAACATACAGACAGACAGACAGACATACAAACAAAAATTTCAAAAAAGCGATTTTCGGTTTCAGGGTGGTTAATTATATATGTTAGGACCAATTATTTTTGGAAAATCGAAAATTACCAGAAAAATTTCGGCTACAGATTTATTATTAGTATAGATTTATTTCTGAGTGCAGCGGAGAGCACTGGTACGGCTAGTTGTGTAATATTTCTGTCAAATATTCTGTGTTGACAAACATCTCTTCCGATATTTGGGAACTACTTACAAGATCCGAGCTCAAGGGGTATCGCTCTACTGTAGATTTGCAATATCAGCTTGCTTTTGTGTAGATGCTTGGCACATTATATGCTTTGGTAATAATCTTCACAACATATCAACCAGATGTTCCAGATTAATGGAGAAAATTTATACAGAATGAAACAAAGAGTCGAAGTCAGGATAGGAGAAGAAATGTCAGAAGAAAGTGAAATAGGGAGAGGAGTACGACAAGGATGCCCTTCATCATGTATCTACTTGGAGAATTTGGTGAAGAACTATTTTCAGAACATGGGAGGGGTAAAAGTAGGAGGAAGAAGAATAAAGTGCATAAGATTTTCTGATGATATAGCGTTTTTAGCAGAAGAGAAGATGATACTAAGGGATATGCTACAAGGAGCTAAATGACAGCTGTGAGCAGTATGGGATGAAGATAAATGCAAACAAAACGAAGACCATGGTTATCGCAAAACGTTTTCACAAAAAAAAAAAAGTATTTTGACTACGGTTGTTTTATGAGAACCACTGAAAATTTTCACTCCTATAATATAGGCCTATGTTGTTTTCCCCCTAACAACTAATTTAGTAGAAGGCCTCTACAATACGCTCACCACATGCTTAATATCTCAAATTTTCATTTTTTTGGGCTATGGTTCTTTTTTTAAAAAGTCATTCATTTGTATTCATTATTTGGATTAAGTATTTAAATTTTGATATAAAATTGAATTTTATTTCAACTTTAAGATTGTAGACTGTAGGTATTTAGAAAGAAAATACCAAGTAATTGCTAGAGATAATATGTGAGATAATACAGTATTTTAAACCACTTTTTACAGACGAACTCAGAACAGTGCAAACATCTTTGGATGGTACACAACTATTTTTAACAAAATAATCTGCCCTCAATTAGGGTGACCATAAAGATCCAGAATAAAAGCACTAGCGGTACAGAATAACTTAGAAAGACAAAAAGATTAAAATAGAGGAATTGTTTAGTAAAACATCTAGAGAAATGAAAACCCAATAGAATCATCAATGGCCAAAATATGAATGGTAATGTAATATTTGGATTGAATCCTTAATAATATTCAATAAAATTTTTTGAATTTCAAAAAATCGGAAACCGAGTCTTTTTAAAATATTCCATGTGAATTTAGGAAGTGTGCCACGTGCACCAAACAAAAGACCAGAAACACTCCACTGACTAGTGGGAATGTTATATTTCTCACTTAGATAAGGGATGCAGGACTCATAAATGGATTTCTTCTCCTCATCGACGTGTTGTGCCTGCAGGGCATTCCTCTCGAATCGGATTGTAGGATCAAGGACTAATCCCTTAGATTGAGTCCTGTGGATGGCTACAATATCTGCTCTTCTGTTCGAATCTAAGGATGAAACGCAGTGGATCTCCTCGTATACTTCCCATCCACGACGCTTGAGGACATCAGCAATACCGGTCCTGGCCTTATGGTGTCGATTGTTGAGCAGCAGCTCCGTTTTTCGACAGAATCCCAACACGTAACCAAGAGTTTCCGTCTCGTTGCAGCCGGGATGGCGACAACGGGTTGTGTTGAAACTTCTGCTGGGCACAGATCTAACCGTAGATAGATTGCTGGACATTTTAATTGCATTAATGTATTCTGAAGTTGATAAATTTGCTGGTTACGGTATTGATGTTTACGGTGTAACATTGTTCTCATGTTATTATCAATCAGACAGAAAAAAGTATAATTTTGATTCTGTTTTGGTAACGGAGACTGGAAGATAGACGAAAACAAATTTTCACTTCGTACAACACTACACAGAAAGAAAGATTAACACTCTGTTGTGTCATGCACGACTCTAAGATCTTTAATTTTGCTCAAGATGACAACAAATTAAGATCACATTGTAGCCAACTTAACAGAAGGAGCTGCGTAAGAGAGGTTTCACTTGCCGTGAGTAACATTTTGATTAAACTCATACAATGAGGTCTTAAAGCACGAGAATTAAATTTTAACTACTTGAAGCATTAATTATAATAAAGATAAACTCAACTTCTTTATTACATCATTTGCGACATTGTACTAGTTAAACTTGTTCAGCAAGAAACTTCAAAACACAGAACACGGTGACGTTAATTAACCCGTTAAATGTTAGTTTAAACCTGGACGTCTGGAAATTGAATGAGGTGTTTCTATTTCTAGAATATGTATATATATATATATATATATATATATATATATATATATATATATATATATATATACATATATATGGGTTGTTTCATCTCAAATCGACCGAAATATAGAGAAAATTGACCTTACAATTTTTAAATACAATGAAACTTTTTCTGTCCGTTGACAACTGTGATACAATGCTTTGTGCAAAGTTTGAGGAATCAAAATTTCATAGTTTTTAAATTAAAAATATTTAAATTTGTCGTATTTTCATAAAATTAGCAACTTTAAACTGTTGTCGCTCCGAAACCCTTTCACCCAATGATCAAAATCATGGTTTATTTTGATGCTGAGGAATTAAAGTTTATGTTGACATGTATACAATTTTTCTTACATTTATAGAAAATGAGAAATTTATTTTTTTCTTCATTAAGACGCCTTTGTCCACGAAACAATATTTTAAAAATATATGGTTAGATTCCGCATTGAAAGTATAAAGAAACACATATATTTTACTGGTGCACCGTTAATAAGAAAGTATTGAAAATATTAAAAAGAAAAAGAAAATAAATAGTACGCGCGTGAGCTAACCAGCTGACTGTGAGGCGGGAGCTAGCCGAGGCAAGCAAGGCCAGGAGACAAACACTTGATGTTTCATCTATTAGCGCATAGCTGGGCTAGCTTTATCACAAGTTTTCATAAACACAGGAGTAAAATGACACCCAACGCTCGCTTATCTTCAGCTCTCGGCCAGTGTGTGCGATACTGCGCCGTTCAAGTCTAGTCGTGTGAATATAATTTATTTAATACCCTCGAAACTTATTGCCGAGCCACTAAGCAAACAATGCCGAATCCCTCTTAATAATGCAAGGTTTTCTCTCAATATTTTTTACATTTTTACGAATGGGCAAAAAGCATAAAAGTAAGTAAAATCAGATTCTCTGTATACAATAAAAATAAGTATTACTTCTTATCATAACCTACCAAATGTCAGCTTCAAAATAAGCTCCCGTTCAATGTTCTGCAGTAAACGGTTCCAGAGTTCCGAGCGCTGAAAGAGGCTTGTTTTTATGAAATACGCTAAATTTGTCGCTCAATAGTACGAAAACCGTTTGATTTTCGATAGCATATTTTTGAAAATCCACTCTCCTCACCACCTTGTATAAATAGGGAAAAAATTAAAGTATTAAAAAAATGCGAGGTTTTTTACTGATCGATTTCATATGGAATAGCCCATATATTAGTCAGTTTACAATGCCTTTTGACATTTTCTGACAGCCAAATATTAATTTACAGTCACTGATAAATGCATCGCACTGCAAGATACCACTCCCCTCTATCTCTCCATAGGTCTTCTCCTAATTGTCTTCTGCCCATAGCTTCCTGAATGCCCTTTTTCCATGTTGTCATAGCTCTTCCTCTTTTTCTTCTTCTTGATGGGGTCCAATCATATGCCAACCTTGGTAATCTTCCCGTATTCATTCACATCATATGCCCATAATATAATAGTTGTTTTGTGAAAATATCCTCTATAATATCATTCTTAACTTGCATTTTCTCTCTGATTATATCGTTTATAATTTTATCTCTTCTTGAAATGCCTGCCGATCGTCTCCAATAATCCATTTCTAGGACCAAAAATTTATTTTTGAATGAGTTTTGCAATTACCAAGTTTCTGCCCCATATAAAGTTGTACTTCTCACAATTGATTTATAAATTTTATGTCTAGTTTCAATTCTAATTTTATTATCCCACAATACTCCATTAAGAATGGATACTGCATATTTTCCTTTCTTCAAACGTTCTTTCATTTCTACAGGGTTCCTTCCATCATCTGTGATTGTAACACCTAAATATTATTTCCAGAATATCCTACTTAATTAAAATATAAATATTTGAATTCTAATAATGTAATGTGTATCAGTAAATTGAGTTTATATCTTTCACAATTAAAACTCTTCTGCATCACTATGGTAACAAATATCTTCCTATATTAGCCTTCACAATATCTTGATTTTTAATATTCATACGATTGTTATTTTGTTACCAATAAGTCAAGCTTTAAATTTAACATATTTATCTAATCACTTATATCTTGAATATATATTTTTTACGTTTGTATTTATAATTTATGATCATAAACTTTATCCAGGGAATTGGAGAAACCAAACGTACGCCTTTTAAAGAAGGGTGTACGCTTTTATACAGGGCGTTTCAAAAGTGATGATCAATAATTTTCAGATGAAAAGTAACCACAAACTAAAAGAAGCAAAATAGCTGCGACAAACATTAATCCGCCAATTGACCTTACATAGAGAAGGGCCTTACATTGGCCTCCTAGGTCACCGGATTTAAATCCGATTACATATCTGTTTTTGGGGTCATGTAAAATGCCTGGTTTACACATCAAATGTCGACACACTTCAGGAATTGCGTTTTCGGAATGAACATGTCTTTCAGCAAATAAGGAACGATCCAGGACTGCCAGAGAGGATTCCCTGTTCACTACAGAGAAGAGCATAACGTTGCGTTTAAATGCGTGGACAGCATTTTCAACATCTGCTTTAGGTAAAATTCAGTTATGGATGTCTGTACGTCTGCTTTTAGTCAGGGAAGATTCTCAGCAGAAAATGTGCATTATCTCGACAATGATTAATTTGCAGAACAATGTGTATTGGAGCTCTTTTGTTTGGGTTAGTTTGTACTTTTCATCTGTAAATTAATTGAAGCGTCGGCTGGAACAACGTTGTAAGTTATAAAATTTTCATTCGGCGTGTTTCCGTGTAATAATGTTGTATGTCATGTTACCTTGCTATACTTTTTGGCTTGCAACTGTCCATCAATGCAGTACTTGAAATTTGTCCACTCAAAAGTTTGGTACCCTATAAGAACAACGTTGTACGTGTACACATTTTTGCACCTCCTGTAAATTTTACCAAATGTAACTTATACCGTTGTTTCAGCCGACGCTTCAATTATTGACCATTACTTTTGAAACACCCTGTGTATATAAACCGGAAGCAGTGTTATCACAGAGAAGAAATCAATGGTACATTAATAAGTACTCTAATTTATATTTAAATTCGTAGCTAATTGTTTAGAAGGAAATAAAGTGTTGTTTTCAAAATTATATGCTTCGGAAACTATTGGGTAGTATCGGACATCGGGTAATATCGGACAGTGAGTTTCTTTCATCTACCACACGATAATAGTACCTGATTGACATGGTTACGTTTCTGTGATGTCGCATAGAGAAACGTAACCATGTCATTCAGGTACTACCATATGGTGGTAGATGAAAAAAACGCACTGTCCGATACTACCCGACTCTCCCCTATATACTATATAAACAATTAAAGAGTAGTACATTATGCAACGAGCCTATGATGGTAGTAATTAAGACGCGAGTATGTTTATGAAACGAGCGCAAGCGAGTTTCATAATTTTCATACGAGAGTCTTAATTACTACCATTATAGGCAAGTTTCATACGACATTTTATGCCCGACCATATTTCTAACTTGAAATTATTCATAAGTATTCATGTTATTCTTATCTGACTGGGGAGCGGAACTGACCTTGTGCAATATCTCGTAAATTGTGAGATGTGCGCAGACGCGAAAGTATTGATTTTTTCCGGGAAACAATTGTCATTGACCTTGATATATCTAGAGAGTAAAATAAACATTTATCTTGATATAACCTTGAAATTGATTTAGACATTGAAAAACGAGATGACAAATTGAATTTTTTTGAATATTATTTACAATTAACGTTAATTATTATAGTAACAGAACATAACCTTCTGCGACAGTATTTGATTTCCAGCCTCCGTGACGTTTCGCTAGTTGTCTTTCGATTGCATATCCGAGAATAAACGATACTTGCGCTTTCATATTGCTACAATGGTGTTTTCTGATTGGTGGAACACCTGAACTTTAATGAATAGGTGTACTTTAATGAGGTCCATTAAAGGGCTGCTACCAGGTGTATAATAACTACATTTCGGCATGGTCGAGCATAAAAAAAATTACAAAACTGATGTCACTAAGTGCAACAAGGATAACATTATACAAGTGTGGAAACTCACGAGTATGAAGAAGGACTATAATGTATTATCATCTGGACCGCCAAGCTTTGGGTGTAACTTCTCTAGTGCTATAACATGGAAAGGAGATATGGAAACCTTAAATAACTTCTTCGTCAATGTTGGAACTTCATTGGCAGACAAGATCCCCTATGCGCCAAGACAACGTTCGAGCATATAACATCTCCTATCTTTGTAACACAGATAACCAGCGAAGAAGTCGAGAAGGAGGTTAAGAATATAGAATGGAGCAACACGAGAAGATGAAGTTTCTGTTTCTTAAATAACTTTTGCTCCTTAGTAAGTTCTGTGCTGCCATACATTTTTAATCTCTGCATAGAACGTGGATTTATGCACTCCAAGCTTAAAGAATAGACCTACACTTTAATAACACCAATATACTCCTACAGGGACATCATTTTATTTTTTACTAACATTTCTTATATCTACCAGGCTATACCTTTGGATCAACGATTAAGAACCGGAAACACCGTTTTCTACCCCTTTCCACGACTAGAGTTCGATGATACTGGCGTAATATACAAACAGATCACTTTACTAGGTATAGGAGGGAAGAAAAGTAGTTCATCTATTACGTAAACTAGGAAATATCGTGATTTTGAGTTTGTTAATTTTCCTTAGGTTTTTGTTTAATGAAAATGCAGTACAGTATTAACAATGAGTGTTTTTACTCACGAATTGAGCTTTCCATGCGGACGTATTCCTTATACAGTGTATATTATATGGGAGACTGTTGTACCTTCAGCATAGTGTACCTTTGAACATTTTTTGTTTTTTAATTTTTTCTGCTACCTAGAGGACTCAAACTGAAGCAGATTGTAGAGAAAGCCGCTAAGTAGCTCTGGTCGTAGTTTCAGTTTGATTTATTGTAAATTGTGAGTACCGTCAACAAAAGATTTTCTAGTACCAAAAGTAAATATTTCGTTCATTGACATATGTTTTTTAATACAAAACCAGATTGTATTTGTTGATATCTTTCAAGTACGGTGTGTTGCCTATCATCTGGTGAGTGATAACATATTTTAATTTCCTTGATTTATTCCAATCTCTAGTTTTGGGAGCCAAATTTGTTTAAAAGAGCACCCTCTTGTACCTTTGAACACAAAATAACTTTTACCATGGAAAATGTTTCAAAGTACACGAAACTACAGGTTTTTATTTTTCTTTTATTTTAAGATCATGTCACGAAGTAAGTCTGGAGTTAAGAGGCCCCCAATTGATTCGGATGTATTAAAGAAAGCTGCAGAAGCAGTTATTGCTCCTCCAGGAAATAAAATCTCAATCAGAGAAGCCTGCTCTGGTTTATGATTTCAATTTCAATTTCAATTTTATTTATTTCAAATATACAGAATAAAGAAATATAATTACAAAACAAACAAAGAGAAATACAAATAAAATAATACAAGCAATATAAAAAAGAAGATACAGTAGTATTAACAAAATTTGAGACCGAATTACCAGCGCTGTATATGATGGCATATACATTTCAAATATGATTGTCAATTTTTACAGATATATTCCCACCTATATTCCATGTGTTCCAACTTACAAGAGGGTATGTTCTAAGGTACATGAACCTGTTGTACCTTTGAACACATTACATATCCCTTCATTTTATTTTTTCCATCTTTAATAGATATATAAAACGGGAAAATACATACAGGATGTTGTAAAGGAATCTTCAATAATTATTTCAAGAATTTTTTGATTTAAAAAGTTTCATTTCCAAAAATTAGAAAAAAAAAATGTGAAAAGTGTTTAAAGGTACAAGAGTCTCCCCTGCCGTCTATAGCACATTAGCGTACAATATAGAGAATGAAGTTAAATTGAAAAATAATCATAATATGGATATTTAAACAGATTTTTGAAAATGGTGGCCGTTCATTTCGATACAGGCTTCAGTTCTAATGTGCACACTATCCCACTATAGACTATTGCACGTAATTCCAATTACGAGGTTCGTACTTCGTATCAGTAACTCATGTTGGAATAATTCTGTACCTACTCTATAAAAAGACACCTTACGTACTGTAAATTCAATCTTCACTTCTGCCCGATCCGAAAAGATAAAATTACTCAGACATGCTATCTACTGTCCTTCCAAGTGGTTTTGTCGCAGCGTCGTAGAAAGGGAGGAAATCACGTGCCAGTTATTTACTTAACGAGGCCCTTTTATTTAAGTTATTTTAAACAATTGTATGGGTAGACCTATATTACGTAGACGTCCAATTCCTAACAGAAATTAATGTCCTCAGAAAAGAGCTAAGACAGCCCAGCCACTAGCCTTTACAGAGAGGCGAATAGAAGTAGGTGGGGAAACCGGGATGCGATGTAGGCAAATGGAAAATAATTCAATATTGAAAGCTTTTTCCTCACTGGAAAACGAGAACATATTTTTGGAACGTACTGTTTATTATGACTGTATATGCGGTGTTGGATCTGTGTGGAGGACGACTGAACTTCCTTAGTAGAAGGGGTGGGAGTGAAGTACATTCAAAAACTCAGGTACAATAAAAATTGAAGTAAAAATAAAGTGATGTCCCTGTATGTGAATAATGATAACATTACAAAACAGGCGATTACAGCTCTACATTTATATTGTGGAACATATCAGTATATTATTTTGCAATTCTATGGTTGAAAGACATTATTTTAAATATCAATACAGATTTTTATAATGACTATTTATGCTTTACAAGAAATATGCGCACAGAAGATAGCTTATGGAGTTAAACATTGTAACAAAACTTAAGCTATATTTTCAAATATAAAAAAGCTTTCGTTACCTTCTTTAAAATTATTCTATTAGACAAGCATAATTCCTTGATTGAGGTTCTGGCACATATGTAAATATATTATCAGGCTGTATATCTCACTTGACGATATGTGTCAGAGGAAGAACAATTGTATTAGGCTGTAGGTTTGGGTGGAACTTATAAATCCAACCTCCATCCGTTAATTTTACTACAGAAAAAAGTATTTAAAAGTATACGTCACCAACATCGTAAGATGAAGATTACATTTAAAATTTGTTTAAAAAAGGAGAAAGATTACTCAACTGAACTGTTGTTTAAACATTTCAAAATTTTCAACATTAAACAAATTTATTATTTTATTTTATTCAAATATTTTAACAAAAGTTTTAATAACTATGAAAGGTAAATAAGTTACATAAAAAGAGAACTAAAAATATGAATTTCTCTGCGTTTATTTATTTGTCTATTTATGTCCATAACAGGGCAAAGCCCCAATTACAATAGACAGTACAGATAAAAAAACATAGAATTGCATATAACACGGAAAAAGAGGTGAAACAGATACAAGTGTAATTACGAATTAAAAATGGAAAAGAGAAGAAAAAAACAAATAGATACCACCTAAATAAAAGACACAGATACGGATATAAATGAAAAACACCAAATAAAAACAAATCAAAAATAGCCAAGTACAGACATCACAGCCAAAAATGCAAAATGTAGGCGTAGCTATAATTGGCAAATTGCAGAGCAAATACAACACCATGTTAATAAATTCAATATACAGCACTACACAGCAGGCCCAATAGGCTCAATTAATTTATTAAAAAAACTCACCAACACAGAACATGTGTTTCAAGTAATGCTTTACGTAACTTTTTCTTGTACATATTGTACGATAACGAGAAATCTAAATCCTGTTTATTTGATAGATGATTGTAAGTTCGAAGCATTAATAAAAGTGGAGACATTTTATGAGATAGTGCTTTTGTTGTCTGTAAATAAAAGATAGATCGCTTTCTCAAATTTGATTTACCAATATCGAAACTAATTAGCTGTAGAAGATCAGGGTTGTCTATTAAGCCATTTATGGTTTTGAACAAATACATTTGTTGTGCTCTTATCCTGCGACTACTGAGAGATGGTACATTATCTGAACCTAAATGTAAAACCTATGCAGCTTTTTATCATAACATGAGTCAAGGTCCTAGGTAATTAAAAAAATTATTGTACTATTATTTTAACCAATAATCCTCCTCAAATAATTAATAGTATAATAAAAAATTGTATTGGATTAATAGTTTGGGTTTAAAGATATTTAACACTCTTTATCTGTAATTTATTCACTCTCAATCTTACCTTGTTTCTATTGGAATTCCCTCTTGAGCACGAGTCTTATTCAGGAGTGGGCTAATTTATATTATATTATATTAACTTGTATTCATTTGTAATTACTAGCATTAAATAAATAAATAAATAAATAAATAAATAAATAAATAAATAAATAAATAAATAAATAAATAAATAAATAAATAAATAAATAAGTAAATAAATCTGAAGCCTAACTGGTGTAATATGTAGATAATCGGCGATGTGTACAATGGAGGGGAAAGGAACTGGCCGTTCTACTTCATTATGTCCTGGCCTAGTTGCCTCATAAGTGGTGCCTTGTTGGTATCACTTGTGAGGTTCAGACCTATCTTCTGACAGTCATGTGTTAGTTATACTTTGTGCAATGAGGCAGTCCTGTTATTGGGAAAGCTGAAAGAGTGTCTTTCTAAATAAATAATAAAAAACAGACAAGATGAAAGACATGAATATTTCACCGAGTCAAATATTAAAATAATCCATAAATATGAAGTAATTTCTACACTGCTTATAGGCTACCTTATTAAAACCTTAATTTGTAAGTAGCTTGAACACCGGGTAAAATTATAGCCAAATGCAACCAAATTCTGGTTAGATTATAAAGATATAGCAATATCCCAAGTAAGCAACAACGAAGATATTACAAAATAAATTTTATATTACCTCCATTTTAAGTGACAATCTAGTTTACAATGTTTATAAAAAGAAAAACCGCAAATTGAAAACTTACGGTGGAATAAACATATTACATATTTATGCACTAGATTACGTAAAACAATTTATATCTTTGTTATACTTCAGTCATATTTACCAGTTAATATTTTACGTCTCATTTATTTAGCTTTATTTCAATCCATTCTCCAGTATGGAATTTTAGTGTGGGGACATGCATGTATTTCTAATCTCACTCCACTAATACTTATTCAGAAAAGAATAATTAAAATATACCTTAATAAACCAATTGACTACTCATCCGAGCTTTTGTTCACTGATTTTAATGTTTTGAAAATTAAACAGATTTATTATATTGCCTTATTGATCTTCATACATAAAAATCGTAATAAATTCAAATAGTATCATAAATATGGAACTAAAAGATCCGATTTTATACGACTAGAGGAACCAAAGTGTTTCACAAACACAGCTCTGAGCCATGGTACCTACTTTGGTCCAAGGTTATACAATAAAATAATTGATAAATACACAAATTTGGAAAATTTTAGTATCAGAAATTTAAAAAATAGCGTTTGAAATTTAATTTTTAAAGAATATATATATATATATATATATATATATATATATATATATATATATATATTTGTATGACTTAAATTGCTAAAATTAAAGTTGTATTTCTAATCCATTTTGAATCTTGTGTACACTACTTTTAACACTTGAATATAATTAATTGATTAACTAGCGGACTTACTCGTGTTAATTATGTAAGATTTGTGCCGTGATCTAGTAGGCAGTCGACCTGGTTGGCGAGTTGGTATAGCGCTGGCCTTCTATGCCCAAGGTTGCGGGTTCGATCCCGGGCCAGGTCGATGGCATTTAAGTGTGCTTAAATGCGACAGACTCATGTCAGTAGATTTACTGGCATGTAAAAGAACTCCTGCGGGACAAAATTCCGGCACATCCGGGGACGCTGATATAACCTCTGCAGTTGCGAGCGTCGTTAAATAAAACACAACATTTTTTTTTTCTGGTAGGCTCTGAGGATGGTGCGTGATGCACCGAAACAGCTGTAAGCCGCACAAATCTTACATAATTAACACGAGTAAGTCCACTAGTTAATCAATTAATTATATATTTAAATTTAATTTATTGCTGTAATTTTTTCTTCTTGACCCAGTTCGCGTTTATCTTTGTGTTTAGATATCTCCCTGAGCACGAGTTTTTACTCCTTCGGGGAAGAACTAAGATCGTATTTTTGTACATGTTATTTTACTAAAATAAACAACAATAAACAACAATTATGTTGACCAGGAGTGTGTTTTTAGAAAAGCGTGTTGTTATACAGGACTCCGTCTAATTTTCTGTAACGTGTAATGTTTTCTTAATATAAAATTAAAGTACAACATTTATTTAAATAATTTTGGCACATCCTGTGTAATATCGGTGAGGTTGATAAATCAATTAGCATTCAGTTTCTATGAACTCTGCAAATGTAACCCTCATGCGGGGTAGAGGGTGAGTTGCAGACACGGAAAGAGAAACAAGGCATGGAAAGGGAGAGTGCGATAGCGGGGGTGGCTTTTTGTTTCTCGGAGGTTAATATTAGATGTTAAAGTAATAACCCTGTGAGACCTGCCCCCGCCTGGTAGCATCCCCCCCACCCGCTCCAGCATATCCCTGAAGGGCACAGAGCTCATTATACAAGCCCGCCGGTATAGTAGCAGATAAAACAAACTAGATACTATCTGATGAAACACTCGCTCAACTAAAAGTCCTGACGAAGGGCCAGAAAATGTAAATGCTACTCTGTGAGAGGGAAGTCTTCCAGTCGGAAAATACGCGTATCTCTTTAATGTGTTATCGCCATATCAGTGTCGTCAGTGGAGAACATTATCTCCGTACCATCTGTCATCCGTCATAAAATACAGCCAGGTCTAGGTAGAATTTTATTGCTATTTTCTCTATTTTTATGTTTGAAATATTCCAAGACTGTACAGGGCTCGATATAGAAGATGGGTATAAATCAGAGGAGGGAGGGGTATTTCCATGGCAGGTCCTGAGAAATTTCCAGTGATGAAATTTGCTTTGAGTGAGATTTTTTTTTTTCAACTTTTCATCAATCTCGCCTAACGTTCCTCATTTTATGCATAATGTATGTATGTTTTGACATGATATTTAAGTGTTTCACGAGCTTAAACTAAATAAATGATAGGCTCGACGAAATGTAATGGCAACATACTGTCATCCTCTGAGGAGTTTAGTGTTGAGAAGAATGCGGTTCCGACTAGTCTAGCGCGGTACTGGAGTGGGAGGGGACAGTGACAGCGGCAGTCTGGAAGGAAGTACAATCATACTGAAAAAATTCGCCCAATTTACGAGAGCAATATGCCTATTAGTTTTCTAACGTATTTTTGGCGAGATAGAGATACAAGTATTGTAGAAAATTTTATTATTATTATTATTATATATATATATATATATATATATATATATATATATTCTGATGACATTTAGGCCATCACAACACCAGAAATACTAATACAATAAAATAAATAAAAAGAAATATCATAATACAACTGCAATAATATAAATGAAAAAAAGAATCATGCTATAAAATTTAGTGATTACTTTACTAATTTAATTCAATTCTGCTAATCAATTTAAATATACTGTACTACTGAACTCACTTGAGAAGTAAAATTGCTTTATTTGTATTTTAAGATATTAACATCAATTGATTTTCGCATGACGTTATAGGAATCTGTTTTTCACGATACCAATCACACATATTCTAAAATTCGAATAGAATAAAACCAAAAAATTTTCCGCAGCATGTTTCCATAAAAATGACTTGTAACAGTGAAATATTTAACATGAGTAATAAATTCATATAATATTAACATAGCTAACATCAGACAGACGTTTGAGCAAAAATTGCAACAATATATTTAATATATTAATAACAAAACCATATAGGCCTAGATAAACAATATGTATATGAAATATTCACACACTACTACAAACTGAAGACTGCATATTTTTGGACGATTAATACTTCCCACTCCGCTCGGCTCGGCTTGGCTGTAGCAACAAAAGGATCTACCTGCAACCCCCCCGCACCGATGGCAAGAATACCTCAGGTCCCAGCGCTAAACTCGTCGGAGGAAGACAGTAGTTACTGTTTCACATTAAATTTATTTAGGTTACTTCTGACATTACATACAGCGTGAATAAAAGTCTGGAGCCATATAAATATCTTCCATATACTTGATTTTCGATTACTATAGCTGTTAGCAGTATTTGTAAAACCAAATGCTCTACCAGTGACACATTCGATTCTAGCTCTTAGCTATCTCAAAAGTCATCATTTTGGATCCAACTTTGGAATTTTAAATGCAAATGGGGTCATATATAGGCATTCAAAATCATGTGAATAAAAAAACACTAATGCAATCTGTTTTGAGGTGTCTCTAATCGCTTTCAAGTTATTTAAAGATAACTGTCATAATGACACAAACATTAGTTACTGCGTCTACAGATATTTGTAACATGGCACAGTACTAAGGAGGCTTTGGAAAAGGTATTTTATGCAATTCTGGTAATTAACTTTTCCTGCTTTACTGTTTGGTTAACCTGTGATAGTTTCAATGCATTAACAATGGTGTAATCTGTTTTGTGATATCTCTAATCGTTTTCAATTCATTCAGTGATAACTGTCACAATGACACAAAAAGAAAATTCTACAAAATGTGTTCAATATGTTGTCCATTTTCGACGATGTACATTTGTAGACGGACATTTTGTAGCATTTCCGGGCTGACTTGAGCACAGGGTTCAATGATACGGTTCTTTAAATGTTCCACGTTGTCATATATAACCTCAAAAGAAAAAGTCAAGGGGTGTTAAATCTGGAGACCTGGCCGGCCATTCTACTGGTCCACGCCGACCATCCAATGTCCAGAGAACTGTTCGTCCAGATAGTTTCGAACAGCAAGATGATAGTGAGGTGGAATGCCATCTTGTTAAAAAAAGATGAGAATTCATCTCCTTCGTTTAGTAAATCAGGAAATATATCTGTGGTGTTTGGGTAAAGGGAGATAAGTCATAAAAATGAGTTCGGAGATAAATGAAAATTAAACTTGGAACCCTTATTATAAATAATTTTCTACACAAATAAAACACATCAACTGCTAGTATTCTTTGATTTTTGCACACCAACTTGTATAATTTAACTTGTGTGTTCATCTGGGGAACAAAATTCCACCTGGACAAAAAAATTACCCCTTTACCCGAACACCACAGATATTTTCTTGCATCATGTTCAAATAAGAAAAGGCACTCAGGTTCTCCGCAATAAAATATGTCCAACAATACGATTTTCCAAATTCTACACCAAATCATTATTTTACTAGCACCTTGCAACATTACTGTGGCTTAACCTACCAAAATGAAGAATGATATCAATTCTTTCACCCTTCGATAACGCTATCACGAAAATCAAGAAATTTTTTATAGGAAAGCTTCAAATAATCACAAAAATGCATTGACACGTGCGGGTTCTTGAGAGCACGAAATACTGGGGCTTTGAGTATTGAAACGGAATTTTCCAATAACGAGTCGCTATTGGTAGTAGTAAAGCTTACAAAATAATGAAATGTTACATGTATGAAGACATAGAATATGAAGTAGATTCGAAATTGTTATTACAAATACAAGTATAAGTCATGGAAAACAAATGGAAAAACTATTTTGCGCAACTACTAAATGTACATAGGCCAAATAGAAATGATCGGGACGAAATTGAAATACAAACTGCTGAGCCATTTATACCCGAACCCACGCTTTCAGAAGTCGAAATTGCGATAGAAAATCTGAAAAAGTACAAGTCTCCAGGTATCGATCAAATTCCAGCAGAATTAATACAAGAGGGTGGGAGTGCATTATATAGCGAAATTTATGAACTTGTACTTGCTATTTGGGAAAAGGAAATTGTACCAGAACAATGGAAGGAGTCCATAATTGTACCTATTTTTAAAAAGGGGGACAAAACCAACTGTGGTAACTTTCGAGGAATATCACTTTTGTTGACGTCGTACAAAATTTTGTCCAATATTCTTTTGAGAAGATTAACTCCGTACGTAGATGAAATTATTGGGGATCATCAGTGAGGTTTTCGGCGTAATAGATCGACTATTGATCAGATTTTTTGTATTCGACAGATAATGGAGAAAAAATGGGAGTATAAGGGTACAGTACATCAGTTATTCATAGATTTCAAAAAGGCTTATGACTCGGTTAAGAGGGAAGTATTATATGACATTCTTATTGAATTTCGTATTCCCAAGAAACTAGTTCGATTAATTAAAATGTGTCTCAGTGAAACATACAGCAGAGTCCGTATAGGTCAGTTTCTATCTGATGCTTTTCCAATTCACTGCGGGCTAAAGCAGGGAGATGCACTATCACCTTTACTTTTTAACTTCGCTCTAGAATATGCCATTAGGAAAGTTCAGGATAACAGGCAGGGTTTTGAATTGAACGGGTTACATCAGCTTCTTGTCTATGCGGATGACGTGAATATGTTAGGAGAAAATACACAAACGATTAGGAAAAACACGGAAATTTTACTTGAAGCAAGTAGAGCGATCGGTTTGGAAGTAAATCCCGAAAAGACAAAGTATATGATTATGTCTCGTGACCAGAATATTGTACGAAATGGAAATATAAAAATTGGAGATTTATCCTTCGAAGAGGTGGAAAAATTCAAATATCTTGGAGCAACAGTAACAAATATAAATGACACTCGGGAGGAAATTAAACGCAGAATAAATATGGGAAATGCGTGTTATTATTCGGTTGAGAAGCTCTTATCATCCAGTCTGATGTCCAAAAATCTGAAAGTTAGAATTTATAAAACAGTTATATTACCGGTTCTTCTATATGCCTGTGAAACTTGGACTCTCACTCTGAGAGAGGAACATAGGTTCAGGGTGTTTGAGAATAAGGTGCTAAGGAAAATATTTGGGTCTAAGCGGGATGAAGTTACAGGAGAATGGAGAAAGTTACACAACACAGAACTACACGCATTGTATTCTTCACCTGACATAATTAGGAACATTAAATCCAGACGTTTGAGATGGGCAGGGCATGTAGCAGGTATGGGCGAATCCAGAAATGCATATAGAGTGTTAGTTGGGAGACCGGAGGGAAAAAGACCTTTAGGGAGGCAGAGACGTAGATGGGAGGGTAATATTAAATTGGATTTGAGGGAGGTGGAGTATGATGATAGAGACTGGATTAATCTTGCACAGGATAGGGACCGCTGTCGGGCTTATATGAGGGCGGCAATGAACCTTCGGGTTCCTTAAAAGCCATTTGTAAGTAAGTAAGTATAAATCATAGAAATTAGCATTAACATTTACCACAAGTTACATAAATAAGATGCTAAAATGTTCAAAAGATAATGGAATGAATTAAGTATGGCCTACAGTATTACTTGTTATCAATTATCATAGTTTACGAAACAGTAATAAAGTGGCGCCGCATATTGGTATTTGTTCGAATCAATACTAACAAGCCATGGCCGACTTAATGCTCGCTTCGCTTCTCAGCAGGTAACTACAGATTCGAGACACAGTTACCAGTTGAAGTATTGATAACAGTAAAAGTAACGGTAACTGTCTTTTGGAAACTTATTTTAAACATATCAGCATGTAAATTCGTTGATAACTGTATATGTATATTACATCTTCGTCGCTTTTGCAGTTGAGACCTTTGGTCCGAGGTGTAGAGACGCTAAAGATCTACTCACCCAAATTGGTACACGCCTACTGTCCCGTACCGGCGATCCTAGATGTATCAATTTCCTTCGTCAACGCATTGGAATAGCGGTTCAGCGAGGGAATGCTGCCTCCATCCTGGGATCATTTCCTAACTCTATTTCGTTAGAAGAGATCTTTCTCATTTAATGTGTAGCGTACCTGCTTGAGCACGGGTAGAAAGTTCACAAGAACAAAAATTCCACGAAGAAAGGAGAGAGGATGTCCGATCTTTAATGAAGCCATGGTCGAGAATATCCACAAGGCGAGGTGCTCCCCATCGGCAACATGAAGATCAACTCTATGTCTGAGTTACGACTGCTGGCCGGCGTCAAGAGCATGGGCGATGCGGAATGCCCCACGCTGCTGGACATCGAGATCTGCAGCGAGCAGGACGACCCCAGGCAGCGCCCCAACTCCGGCGTCAAGTGCAAGATCTTCGAACTGGACGCTTGCCAAGGCATCGGAAAGGTGTGTCTGGTGTACCTTCACAAGAGCGAGTGCGAATCCGATCTAAAACGAGAGGACCCCAAGATCTGGCTGCTGGACAGAAGTTTCGAGTGGCACTACCTGGCTGCAGACTTCACGCAGTACTTCCGCATGATGCTGGTACACCAGGGTCTCCCCCAGTGGCAGTTCAAATTCACGCCCATGGACCATTATTATGAAATTAGTTTACAATGTTATACTTATCGCATGAGCTAATATATGAAGAAACAGTAAAATAAAAATAGCATATAGAAAATATTTGTAGATGACACATTAATGATACTTCAGTGTAATTAAATTGCATAGGTCAAAGATTGAATACATATTTTACTCAATGGATGTTTTTGTATAGATAATTGTCATTTCTGAAACCGGATATTAATATGGCCAACAGAAAAACTTAGGCCGGATGCACACAGAATCAGACGCGGCGGGACGTTTTGCTTTACAACGCCTCGCGACACGGTCTGCTCGCGACAATTAATTTGCTGGCTGTGTGGGTTTGGAAAACTGGCCTAGGCTACAAAATGGCGTCAATGAAAGATGACTGTCTATATGAGAAATTCTATTGTATTTGGTTATTATTTCCTAAGGATGCCTATTACGCCTAAAAATCTATAGGATTGAAAGAGTCTTAAAATTAAATACTGCTAATGTAGTGCACAAACGTCATTTTGTATGTTTATGACTACTTCACGACTCACAACAAAGAAAAATAATATATTAAATCAATAATGTATGTATTTATTTACACTGCAAGTGGGCAAGCACCCGGTGGCAGTGGTATATACAATATTAACAATACACAATAAAATGATAACCAATACACAATAAAATTTACAATACACAATACAATTTTACAACATATATACAATTTTACACACAATACAATAATAATACACAATACAATTTAACACAATAATAACAAAACATAAAATAAAATACCTAATTTTACAATACAACCTACATAATTATCTATAGGTCCTACATAAGTTTCAATAGTCTTTCACTTTACTCTCATCTCATTCCCTGTAGTGGCACTATGACGCATTTCACTGACACTTTAGCACACATTTCACTGACACTCTGTAACTCATTTCACTGACACTATAGAACACATTTCATTGACGCTATAAATTATCACTGATCGGAACTGTTCACTGCACTGTAAAACCATAACTTCACTGACTCACCTCCCTTCACTGATACAACACAATGAGTGATAGTATAGAACAGACAAGTAGGCCTACTACGAATTATTATTATCAATATTATTGTTCACCTGGTGATTTCATCTCATTTGCAATTTCTCGCATTTTTTAGAAATCACATTATTGTCGTGATATTGTTTCAAAGATTCTACAGAACGTATATTTCCTGTACTAAAACAACTAATTTATCCGCATAAAGAACCATTATGAATAATGTTCACTACACAACAATATAGTATTTGTAGATAGTAAAGCGTGCTATCATAGCCACTACTAACGCAGGCGCAGTACACTCCAGCTATCAGACAATCTCCTCGCGACGAACTTGAAGCAGTCATTCAGTGTTGTCTCTTCGCGGCCGTCGCGCCGTCTCATTCTGTGTACACACGGCCTAACTGTTAAATGACCGTACCATTTTTGACATGTGTCAGAGTCATGTAATGACTGGCATAACTGTCAATGAGGTTATTTACAATTTTTTGCCGCTTTGTTCATTCTACTTAAGAACAGGATTTTATATACTGTTTTCGCTGTAAGAAAAATCCTAATGTAAACATAAGCACGTTGCTGTCATACCCGTGATTGGCTCCCAGTCGAAACACTCACATGACGCAGGAAAAAATAGTTCGTATTTGGAAACCACAATCTTGTATTATTTGGAAAAAAAAAACGAATTCTAGTTGTTAAATACGATGAAACATTTAACACATGCAAAACGCTGTGTAAAAGAAAAGCTACTTTCACATTTTATGTACTATGAACGCGGATGAATACCAACAGTAATACCGAGGTAGTCTGTTCTTGTAACAAGCTGGCGTCACTTCAGCCCGTAATTGTTCACGTAAGCACGTGGTACTGAAGTATGGCTTCTGCATCCGCAACTGTCCATTGTGAAGACATAACACTTAAAAATAATTTAATTACAGTAATTATAAAGTAAATGTTTCCTAAGCAAACGAATGCATGGTAGTGAGGTTAGGCCTACTTGATGAATAACGGGAAATGTTTAACATGATACGGAATGTACAACAGTAGGCGGGAACATGTAGGTACTGACTATGGCGCCAAACAGCGGCCAATGAAGCCTCACTTCAGTCACGTGCTATTGTTTACATTAGGATTTTTCTTACAGCGAAAAGATTATAGAATCTGGTGATCCATTTTTTCGGGTGTTCTCGACAATTTTACTCGTACTTTATTAATGTTATGTTATTTAACACCTGATTAAAGCCACTACTGGTGTGTTTTAGGGGGACTCACGATCTACCGCTGTAATGTTCGTGTTCCGGTTCGACTTGTTACAAGCTTTGGTTAATCGAACGTTTTCTCCAACTATAAGGAGAATAGCAGTTAATTCCAGAGCGATCCTCGAACAACTCTTCTCACCAAATACCATTTTACTATCAGTAATCCTATAAATCCCAGATAAATGCTAATTTGATACAGCATAGTTAAATAGGCTTAATAGATGTAAAACATCTCTTCACTGCAGTGATCTGAACATTGTAAAGAACACGGAATTCATATTACAGCGTAAAGGAAAAATAAGAAAATTGTATTGTATTGTATTTATTAACATTCCATGCTATTCATACATTGCTTCACAGCTAGCATTTGGAACAAGTCAAAAAACTTAACACTATAATAAAGTCTTAATTTATAGTCACTGTCTAGATGAAATATATACAGACGAGATTTACAATATAGTCTACTAGTACAACACAAGTTTTAGTATCAATTTCATGAAGCGTTATTGAATGTCATGAATTCACCTACAGAATAGAAGGCGTGAGAAATAAGTACTTCTTTAATTTGGTCCTAAATAATCTGATGTTTTGAGTTTAATTTTTTATATCGATAGGGAGACTATTAAAAAATTTACTGCCATATAACGCACTCCTTTTTGATAGCATGGTAGACTTGCCGATGGAGTATGAAAATCATTTTTTGGCGTGTATTTATGCTATGAACTGTTGAATTAGTTACAAAGTTTTCACGATTACATAAGAGGAAGATTATTAATGAAAAGATATACTGACAGGCCATGGGCATTATTTGTAGTTTTTTTTAAATATCCCTACAAGATTTCCTAGATTTGGCACCTACTATTATTCTAATTACTCTTTTTTGTAATAGGAATATACTGTTACTATCTGTGGAATTTCCCCAGAATATTATTCCAAAACTCATTACCGAGTGGAAGTATGCAAAGTATATTATTTTAAGGTATTGATATTTACTATCTTTTGCATAGATCTAATAGTAAAACATGCTGAATTTAGTTTGAGGGTAATTTCTTTAATATGATTTTTCCAATTTAACACATAAGATTCAAAAACAGGCTCTTAAGTGTTGTCGGAAAAATTCACCATTAAAATGGGACACACTCACGGACAGGAGAACGCGAATTCGATTATGCGGACTGTTCAAAACATACAGAGGTGAGCCTGCCTGGAGAGAAATAAAAAATAGGTTGCAGCCGCCAAATTACTCTTCAAGGAACGACCACTCATATAAATTGAGGGAAAGAAGGCAGAGGACGGACACTGGAAAGTTTTCTTTTCTCAATCGTACTATCAGGGACTGGAATGCTTTACCTGCAAACTTACTAAAGGCTTTACCAACAACCAAAAATGTATTTAAAAATAGACTTAAGGACTTTACTAATAAACGGTAATTATACACAGTATTTAAATGGTGTAAATAATATTTTGTTATTGAAGTGTTGTATCAGTGAAGAATTACGTTGTGTCAGTGAAGTGTGTAGTGTAAGTGAAACGTGTTCCTGTCAGTGAAGCTTTATAGTTTATAGTGGCAGTGCAAAGTATTTGAACAGTGAAATGTTTTTGAAGTGTTACTGAAATCAGGATAGAATCAGTGAAATGTGTCGTAGTTCCAGTGCAGTGAGTGAGTTGGCAGCGAAATGAGTGTAGTGTTGAAAGGTACTTGTGCAGATATGAACATATCATACTCGTGGGTTTTAGTTCGAACTTAGGTTTAAGATACAAATTAGATTTATTTTAAATGTTATTTTAAGTGATCGAGCTTCATTTAATTTAGGATATTCCCTGTTATTATTATTATTATTATTATTATTATTATTATTATTATTATTATTATTATTATTATTATTATTGTTAGTATTAATTATTAGTGTTATTATTAATTGTATTTTTAATTAATAAGTTTATTATTGTCATTATTGAGTGTAATTAATTACCACTGTTACCGGGTATATACCCATTGCAGTGTGAATAAATACATACATTATCGATTTTTAAGCCAAGAAATTTGGTTGTTGTTTTTTGTAATAGGGATCTATTGTTAATTATTGCGCTAGAAATTTGCGAGGTTGAATTTGGACAGGATTTAAATTGAATTATGTTAGTTAATAACGAAGATTGAGAGCATGACCTTTCCGTTCGTAGAAGAAATAATCGGGATACACTGGCCTTTTAAGAAACAGGCCTCAAATTTCTGTGGCGGTTGTTCCCAGTAGCAGGCCCATTACTTCAAAACTTTGTGAAAGGTACGAGAAATGAGACCTTCCCCTGAAATGATGATGGTAATAACCGAGACGTATTATTTCCGCAGGGGTTTCACTTTCCTCAATATTGTGTGCAGATGGTACTGAGTCAATGGTTAGAAAGTTTTCTGCTATAATCTGGTAAAGTTTTATGTGGCACTTCAGTACTATAAGGCTACTGTGGTGAACTTCGATTACAAAATAATCTCTCTTCAACTATTAGTTTACATGTTTCATTATTCCTTACTAACTGTAAATAACGCCATTAATTTCAGGGAGTTGGGACATTTCAAACAAACAAAATTGAATACAATAAGGCGTACCCATGGGATCACCCATTTCCAGCATACTAGCAGAAATATTCTTACACCACATAGAACAGACATACATACTAAACAAAGACAACAACAAACACGCAGACAACATCATATATTGGCACAGATACGTAGACGACATACTCATAGTATACAAAGGAAACAAAAGACAGATCCAAAACCTACATCAACACTTAAACAAAATACACCCAAAGCTACACTACACATTAGAAATTGAAAACAACAAATCCATAAATTTTCTACACATCACAATAACAAAAGTAGACAACAAACACACATTCAAAGTATACAGAAAACCAACAACAACAACACACACACACACAACACATCCAACCACCCCAAACAACACAAACAAGCTGCATTCCGAACAATGGTACACAGACTAATCAACATACCAATGAACCAACAGGATTACAACGAAGACCTAACACAATCAAATACATAGCAGAAGAAAACGGATACAACCCTAACATAATAGACAACATAATACGTAAGACAAAACATCATCACAAAAAACATAAGAATACAACACAAACACAAGAACACAAAAAATGCAGCACACTAACATACGAAAACAAAAACATACACAAAATTGCAACTGCACTCAAGAAATTAAGTTACAACATCCCATACAGAACAAATAACACTCTACAAAAACATTTCAACACACAAACAAACAAACAAATACAACCACACAGGCGTATACAAACTCAAATGTAACACCTGCAACAACTTCTACATAGGACAGACAGGCAGATCGTTTCAAACACGTTACAAAGAACACATCACAGCCATAACAAAATTACAAAACACCTCCACATATGCAGAACACATCACAAATGCTAACCACACCCATAGAGACATCAACACAGACATGGAAATACTACACATCCAACCAAAAAGCCAGAAACTAAACACACTAGAAGAATATGAAATATACAGACACACAAAAGCACACCACAACGAAATTCTCAACACAAAACTCAACTTCAAAACACACACACTCTTTGACTCCACACTATACCACAGGAGCATAGCCACACAGGAAACAGAACAAGCGAGTACAGAAGAAACTAATGAAATAGTAGACAGATTGTCATGCCTTCTTTCAATTGTTATTATTTCTTTGTTATGAACACTGACGGTAGAGATTAAATTCACAATCCACAGCTGCGTTCTCGTTCACTACGACGAATGGATTCTAGGAAAATTGGTCACGTTTATTTTGGACACACCCACTATTCGTCATACCGAATTCGTCGTATATATTCGTCACATATGAAAAATTTGTCATTCTTCTCGATTTGTCACCAATTGTTTTTGGTCGCGTGTAGGATATTTGTCACATTTTAAATCTATAATATTATACCATGAATATTTATGATTTATTAATGGCAAAACTGATCATTTACAAATAATATTGTTTTCTGAATTAGATTGAAACAGTTTGCATGAGAGTTAAATTAACTTTGAATGTTTCCTGCGATATTATGATCTATATTACGAAGATAAGTTAAAATATTTCCTTGTATTTTATATTCTGCATAATTCAGTACAATTCTAGCTATTCGGCAGTTAAGCTGAGTACACTTCCTCTTTTTGGTAGGCAGAAATTATCCAGCTTGCAATTATTCGATGTCCCTGTCTACTTCTGCTACTTTAAGCTGCAGTTGTTCCAAGAGAAGATACAGAGATGGATGAGCTCTTCCTACAAGCGTGTTCAGGATTTTTTTATGTCAAATAGTGACAGTAGAACTACATTCTGAGCGTAGTTCGCAACGCCGTACTGTTCCATTTTTTTATCTCTATGTTTTTTGTATATAGGGTAAACATTGGTAATTTCGTGATAATTTCATGAAAACTAATTTAAAATGCTAATGTGTAAATATATCCTTATTCCGACTTTTTCATCTAAAAGACGATAACTTGCTGTACAAATCTGGAGACATAAAAGATTGGATACGTTCTTGAATATGTGCCAAAAACCACTTTCACAACTTAAGCTGAAAGGTTGGTTATTTCGTGATAACCTTGGTAATTTCGTGATATTGCATTGATAATTTCGTGAGAGCTAGAAGAATTGTGGAAAAATTCATTAAAGTCAAATGAAATTCTCATTTATTGTTACAAGACTTCAAACATAGTAATACATATCAACACACAATAAAAATGAAATCAAAGTAAAAATTGAAATTGAAAAGGGATCTTCTTTGCCGTGAAAGGGTGAACACTTTTATTACGGACTTTACTATAGCCTATATAACTAGGATAACTCCAAAAGTGAAAGTAAAAGTAATGCATAACGTTTGTTTAAAAATTATATTTTTATCCTACAGCTTTGCTATTTTCACAGAATGTAGATGCATCCTTAAGGAACAAAATGTCACTTTTCCACATAATCCCCGTCCCTTTCAACTGTCTTACGTAACCTAGGAACGAGGGCCGTTAGACCAGCACGGTAAAAGTCTGGACCAACACGTCTGAGTCACTCTTTAGCAGCGTGCACAAGGGAGTCATCTTCTAACTCGTTCCGCGAAGGGATCCTTCAGTTTACCAAAGAGATGGTAATCGCACGGTGCCAGTTCAGGACTGTAAGGCGGATGTTTCAGTGTTGTCTATCCAAATTTTCTGATCTGGTCTGTGGTCTTGTGACTGACATATGGCTGTGCGTTGTCGTGCAACAGCAGAACATCCTGCTTCTCCCGATGTCGTCGAACACGACTCAGTCGAACTTGAAGTTTCTTGAGAGTTGCAACATACCCGTCAGAATTAATGGTGGTTCCGTGTGGCATGATGTCCACAAGCAAAAGTCCTTCTGAATCGAAGAACACAGCAGCCATAACGTTTCCTGCCGAAGGTGCACTTTATAATTTCTATTTCTTTGGCGAATTTGCATGATGCCACTCCATTGTCTGCCTCTGTCTCCGGTCCAAAATGGTGGAGCCATATTCCATCTTCTTACACAATTCTTGCAAGTCATCTAGCATTTATCATTGACACTTAGCATGATAACAAATGAAACAGAAGCTACACTGAACTCATTGCGTCTCCGTTTTCTTTTTTGTTATCACATCTTGTCTTCAGATTGCTAAAATTCCTATTGTAATACATTTTATACTATTTTAAAAATTGTAACACTTAATGCTCAACAAAATTTCGCCTCAAACAGCTAAGTTTTCTATCAGTAAAGCTAAGTCTATATGGCGAATACAGCTGTATCTAAAATTCCAAAAACATTTCCTAAAATTTCATGAAGATACAATAAATCTTTGTACCAAATATCATATGCTTACCTTTAGTAATAAGCCTGTAATGTAATTACAAACATCCACAAAATTTGTATGCCTGAGAAGTCGACGCAAACTTGCTCTCTCCAAACATAAAAGCTCACTGAAGCAACTACAATAGTCACACAAAGCTTAGCTGTATGTTTCTGGAAAGTGGACAACATATGCAATCCCTTGGCGGAAATTTGGATCTCGTAACACCATTGGTTAGTTCACAGGATAAGACAGAGGGTTTGGAATTGAACGGGTTACATTAGTTGCTCGTCTATGCGGATGACGTGAATATGTTAGGAGAAAATCCACAAACGATTAGGGAAAACTCGGAAATTTTACTTGAAGTAAGTAAAGAGATAGGTTTGGAAGTATATCCCGAAAAAAAAAAACAAAGTCTGTGATTATGTCTTGTGCCCAGAATATTGTACGAAATTGAAATACTATAAAAATTGAAGATTTATCCTTTGAAGAGTTGGAAAAATTCAAATATATTGGAGCAACAGCAACAAATATAAATGACACTAGGGAGGAATTTAAACGCAGAATAAATATGGGAAATGCGTGTTATTATTCGATTGAGAAGCTTTTGTCATCTAGTCTGCTGTCAAAAAGTCTTAAAGTTAACAGTTATATTACCGGTTGTTTTATATGGTTGTGAAACTTTGATTCTTTGAGAGATTAACAGGAAATAATGGTGTTTGAGAATAAGGTTCTTAAGAAAATATTTGGGGCTAAGAGGAATGAAGTTACGTGAGAATGGAGAAAGCTACAAAACGCAGAACTGCATGCATTGTATTCTACACCCGACATCATTAGGAACATTAAATTCAGATGTTTGAGATGGGCAGGGCATGTGGAACGTATGGGTGAATCCAGACATGTATATAAAGTGTTAGTTGGGAGGCCGGAGAGAAAAAGACCTTTGGGAAGGCCGAGGCGTAAATGGGAGGATAATATTAAAATGGATTTGAGTGAGGTGGGATGTGATGACAGAGACTGTATTAATCTTGTACAGGTTAGGGACCGATGGCGGGCTCATGTGAGGGCGGCAATGAAACTCCTGGTTCCTTAAAAGCCATTTGTAAGGAAGTAAGTAGTCCTATTGTACAATTGTGCAAACTATAGAAACACCTAATTTTCACGTGCTATATTATTCTTCTCTAGTGTTAATATTATATTATATAATTCCATTGTCGCTGTAATTATATTTTAGTTCCTATTTTATTTTACTTATTTATTTTTATTATTATTATTATTTTTTATTTTAATATTATATCTGAACTGCGACCGAGCACGAGCGCTGCTCATTCGGTCTCAAATTTTGTTAATACTACTGTATCTTCTTTTTATATTGCTTGTATTATTTTATTTCTATTTCTATTCTTTGTTTTGTAATTATATTCTTTATTCTGTATATTTAAATTTAAATGAATAAAAAAATCTATAAATTACAAATCAAATTAAGTCAAAGTCTGGCTTATGATTATGGAAATTCCTTTACATGTGACAAATCCTATTACGTGACAATTTTACCAAGTACGAATCTTTAATATGTAAAAAAATTATACCGGGTACGAATTCTTAATTTATGACGAATTGTAAAAGTTCTAAATTCTTAATTTGTGACGAATTATACCCACTACGAAAAATCTGTGACGAGTTTTCCAGGCATCCGACGAATGAACCCGAACTGTAGCCTTCATTCTGTATCGAGCGGGTTTCTTCACACTACATCAGTAATTTGTGAAATGTTGTAACCACTATCATATTTAATAAGTGTAATTTTAATTGTTCATTTTGTTCAATAGAAAGGGTAACGTTGTCACATTCGTTTTGATTATGTAATGTCTATTCTTATAAGTATTATGAAGGATTCTCTTCAAATATTACATCATCATCTCTATTTCAATTGATCCAATTATATTATTTGCCTTCAACAATTAACTTTCTTTTTTCTTTAATATTTCAAATCACATTATACTGTAGGGGAGACTGTTGTACCTTTAGCACAGTGTACCTTTGAACATTTTTTGTTTTTTAATTTTTGCTGCTACCTAGAGGACTCAAAATGAAGTAGATTGTAGAGAAAGCCGCTAAGTAGCTCTGGTCGTAGTTTCAGTTTGATTTATTACAAAGTGTGAGCTCTGTGGACAAAATAATTTTTTTAGCACCAAAAGTAAACATTTCGTTCATTGCCATATGTTTTCTAACACAAAACCAGATTGTATTTGTTACTATCAAGTACAGTGTGTTTCCTATCATCTGGTGAGTAATAACATATTTTAATTTCCATGATTTCGTTGAATCTCTAGTTTTGGGAGCCATATTTGTTTAAACGTGCACCCTCTTGTACCTTTGAACACAAAACATCTTGTACTATGGCACATGTTCCAAAGTACATGATACTATCGGTTTTTGTTTTTCTTTTATTTTAAGGTCATGTCACGAAGTAAGTCTGCAGTTAAGAGGCCCCCAATTGATCCGGATGCCTTGAAGAAAGCTGTTGAAGCTGTTATTGCTCCTCCAGGAATTAAAATCTCAATCAGAGAACCCTGCTCTGGTTTAGAATTGCAAATACATTTTAAATATGATTGTCAGTTTTTACAGCTATATTCCCCCCTATATTCCATGTGTTCCAACTTACAAGAGTGTATGTTGCAAGGTACATGATCCTGTTGTACCTTTGAACACATTACATATCCCTTCAATTTATTTTTTCCATCCTTAATAGATCTGTAAAACAGGAAAATACATACAGGAAGTTGTAAAGGAAGCTTCAATAATTATTTCAAGCAATTTTTCATTTAAAAACTTTAATTTCCCAAAATTAAAAAAAAATAAAATGTGAAAAGTGTTTAAAGGTACAACAGTCTAATGGTTCAGTAAGTAGCCGTGTATACTTCTGATTTTAAACTGTAGATCGTAAATTTACAGCATACGATTACGTTTGCTAATGAAATAAAAGTATTATTTAAATCCTGCAAAGAGCATTGCTTTGTGAATAACTGGTTGTCGTACACTCGTTGTGCCAAACACCTGTTACCGAGATATGTTTTATATAAGTTATTTATAAAGCTTATTAGTTTAATCCTACTTTAATTTCATGTGTAGCAGCTTCAAACCGTAATGCGAGTGTTCTGACCGTGTTTACAAAATGTGCAAAGTTCCAATTACAGTGCTTGTGCCAACTGTACGCAGTGGATGGAGCCATCCCCAACATGTGCCGTAGCTGAACCATTAAGGATCATTTTAACATTATTACATTATTAAAAACATATTTTATATTGTACTACCTTTCGAAATAGTTATCTTTAATACAATGTACAATACAGTTTTAATGTAAATGAAATGAAATGAAACTAATTTCAGACTATTTTGCAATTCATTTTGATTAATATTCAGAAAAGTCTATGATATACAATACGAAATATTTATTTTCAGTCAATGACTTTGCTTTCTATACATGTGAGGTTCGTCGCTTTTCATACCAACATCATCAGATACAACATTTTATACAGCAATATCATCTCTAATAATCAGGGACGACACTTCGTCCCAGCGTGGACGGATTTTAGGTTGGTTGTTGCTTGCCTATATTGACGTCACGGAGGCCATGGGTTCGAAGGTACTGCACTGTGACAGGAAAGGGCAACCTGTGTGTGCTGCACCGGAGAACGAATATAAGTACGTTTGATTTGTTTAGGATTCGAACCTATGCTGCTGTCTGCCGCTGCCTGCTTGTTTTTCATTTCATTACCTACAGTTCCTACAGCACTACGGTGCCGTTGTCACTCAATGGCAAGGTGGTTGTAATCGTGACCCTGTGTGCAGTAGTGTAAACATAATACAATGCAGTCAGACAAGAGTCTAAACTGAATGCAATTGCAACTGCGATTGGAAGCGAGTATTTTAGTGTGGAGGGCGACAACATAAGCTGTAAACTGTGCAACACAGAACTAAAGGTTAAGATTTGCAAAAGCATTGTGAAACGAAAAAGCATAGTGAACGTTTGCTATTATTTCTCTCATCTGCAGGGCTTACAAACTTTGAGTTTTATAATGATCTGTGCGAGGTGATGGTATCGACTCAGTAATCCACACTTTCAGCGGTTTATGGAAAAATACATGTCTAGAAAACTGCCTAGTATAACATCAATGCGTAAAACCTATTTATCGTCTGTATACGAAAAAAACTCTGAACCCATTCGAACAGCTATAGGTAGTAACAAAATATTTGTAGCCTATCTAAAGATGATACATCGGATGCTGTGGGACGATAAGTAGCTCACGTTGTTGTAGGAGTGATGTCCTCCAATGAACCAGGAAAGAAATTTTTGTTGGCATCGGAAACACTAGAAAAAGTAAACATTGCAACTATTGTTAATCTTTTTGAGATGCACCTATGTATAACATCGTGCGATGTTGAGCGAACTTTCTCGCACTACAACCATATTTTTAGTGAAAACAGAAGGAATTTCACTTTTTCACACTTAAAAATGCACATTGTTATATATTGTAACGGACTACAGTTTGTATCAGAATAATGTTGTACCTCGATTGCAAATACTGGTGTGTAATTTGACTAACACGTCGTTGTTGTATATGGTGTTGTAAATATGTGTAAGTAATATTGTAAACTTATAACTAATCAAGGCATATGTTACCCACATACATACTGTTACGGCCACGTGAGGTTCGATCTCACGACCGACGGAGGAAGGGCAGAAGGGGTGTATTACGGCAACGCGGCGATGGGAGGTTGCGCGCGCAACTGCTACGTGCGGAGAGAAGAAAGGGGAAAGAGCGATCGCGTCAGAGAGGAGAGGGGTCCGGATTGTTCGAGTGCTTTCTCTGGAGTGCTATCTGGACGCGCGTCGAAATATCGAGAACTCGTACTTTGCAGAAACTGTGGTGTGAGTATAAATTACGCACGCGAGTGAACTTGGGACAGTCATTCAGTCAGTCAGTCAGAGAGTAAGTCAGTGGACAGCAAGCCAGTCTTGTGTACAGGAGTTCGACTTGAGTGTGCGTCCGCAACAGTGTGAGCATCCGAAGACCTGAGTGGACCGCAGTTGGAGGGACCTGAGTTCGAGTGCAGTGGACCGCAGTTGGAGGGACCTGAGTTCGAGTGCAGTGCACCGCAGTTGGAGGGAACTGAGTTCGAGTACAGTGGGCTGTCTCTGAAGGTCTGTGGTTCGAGATACTGTGAAGTCGAGTGACTGAGCTAGAAGAACTGTGAACTGAGAACTGACAGTTCTGATTTGTAAATAGTGCTTTGTGAATATTAGTTAAGATTAACAGTTCATTGTTGTTCGTAATAATCCAAGTAAATTGTCACTGTAGTTTGTGGAGTGATATTAACGAACGTTGTGTTGCTGTGCGGAGAGCAAATCCCATTGTTGACGGGAGTGAAATTAAATTGTGGAGAGTGATAATTATTGTTGAGATAATAAAATTACATTTTCGTTCAGTATAAAAATATACAATATTATATGGCAGTGGAAATCTGAAGAAACGTTGCATTTTCGTTCCGCCGATCTATAGCCTACCAGCAAACAGTCGCATGCTGTCCGCTGGACTGCTCGTAGTCTCGTATCAACTAGTAAACACAGGTGCTCTACACACCAGTACCAGTGAATCTCGTGGCGAACTGGGACGAAGTGTCGTCTCTACTAATAAGTACATATGTATCTACAAATAAAATACAATATATACTGTATTAATGAGCATACAACATGATAAAAACAACATAATTTAGGACATCAATATATCTCCTTTCCTGTATGACTACACCCTACTGTCAATTGATTAATAAGCAAACGTGTGATTACAATACTTACTTACTTACAAATGGCTTTTAAGGAACCCGAAGATTCATTGCCGCCCTCACCTAAGCCCGCCATCGGTCCCTATCCTGTGCAAGATTAATCCAGTTTCTATCATCATATCCCACCTCCCTCAAATCCATTTTAATATTATCCTCCCATCTACGTCTCGGCCTCCACAAAGGTCTTTTTCCCTCCGGTCTCCCAACTAACACTCTATATGCATTTCTGGATTCGCCCATACGTACTACATGCCCTGCCCATCTCAAACGTCTGGATTAAATGTTCCTAATTATGTCAGGTGAAGAATACAATGCGTGCAGTTCTGCGTTGTGTAACTTTCTCCATTCTCCTGTAACTTCATCCCGCTTAGCCCCAAATATTTTCCTAAGCACCTTATTCTCAAACACCCTTAACCTATGTTCCTCTCTCAGAGTGAGAGTCCAAGTTTCACAACCATAAAGAACAACCGGTAATATAACTGTTTTATAAATTCTAACTTTCAGATTTTTTGACAGCAGACTAGATGATGAAAGCTTCTCAACCGAATAATAACACGCATTTCCCATATTTATTCTGCGTTTAATTTCCTCCCGAGTGTCATTTATATTTGTTACTGTTGCTCCAAGATATTTGAATTTTTCCACCCCTTCGAAGGATAAATCTCCAAATTTTTATATTTCCATAATAATTGCAGGTCTTCATTGATAAAATAATAAAATAAAAACTATATACTACATTATGTGAAGAGATGCATTACAGTCTTTAATCTATACTAGCTGATTTGTTTGTGCCCATGTTCTTGTTTTCACTACTACACGCCTTTTCACCGTCCAAAATATGTATATACGTCATAATGTACAAATTGAGGTTATGCCTTGAGACCTAATTATTCAAAGTTGTTGTGGATGTCATTTGTAACAGACGATATGTTTCAATATTAAGTTGTATTTTGATGTTGATTGGCGGCACATGATAATTATAGTATATAGTTTTTATTTTTATTATTTTATCAGTGAAGACCTGCAATTTTATATATGTACAGGGACATCATTTTATTTTTATTTCAATTTTTATTGTACCTGAGTTTTTGAATGTACTTCACTCCCACCCCTTCTACTAATGAAGTTTCAACTGTTTTCCAGACAGAATCAAGGCCGCTTATAGTAAACAGCACTGAGTTACTGAGTATAGTACGTTCCAGAAATATGTTCGCGTTTTCCAGTGACGAAAGAACTTTCAATATTGAATCATATTTTCGCACAGGTACTGTCCGTTTGCCTACGTCACATCCCGATTTCCCCCACCTGCTTCTGCACGGCCCTCAGTAAAAGCAGGGCTGTCTTAGCTCTTTTCTGAAAACATTAATTTCTGTTAGGAATTGGCCGTTTACTTAATATTACACAACTGTTTAAAATAACTTAAATAGAAGGGCCTCGTTAAGTAATTAACTGTCACGTGATTTCCCTCCTTTCTGCGATCCTACAACATAACCACTTGGACGGACAGTAGATAGCATGTCTGAATAATTTTATCTGTGCGGGTCGGGCAGAAGTGAAGATTGAATTTACATTACATAAGGTACTCTTTTATAGAGTAGGTAGAGAATTATTTCAATATGAGTTACTAGTACGAAGGACGAAACTGGTAATTGGAATTAGATGCAATAGTCTATAGTGCGATAATATGCACAAAAGAACTGAAGCCTGTAGGCTATCGAAATGAATGGCTGCTATCTTCAAAAATGTGTTTAAATATCCATTTTATGATTATTTTTCAATTGAACTTCATTATTCCCTATATTCTACGCTAATGTGCTGTAGACAGTATAATATACACTACATAATGAACACGTTCGCATGGATAGCTCAGTTCGTGAGTAAAAACACTCATTCTTAATACAGTACTGCATTTTGATTAAATAAAAATCCTAATGAAAATTATCGAACTCAAAATCGCGATATTTCCTAGTTTACGTAAATGGATGAAGTACTTTTCTTCCCTCCTATACCTAGTAAAGTGATGTGTTTGTGTTTTACGCCAGTATCATCGAACTCCAGTTGTGGAAGGGGGTAGCGAACGGGTTTTCCGGTTCTCTAAAGGTATAGCCAGGTTAATATTAAGAATGTTAGTAAAAATAAAATGATGTCCCTGTACATGTATTGTAATCACACGTTTGCTTTTTAATCAATTGACGGTAGGGTGTAGTCACACAAGAAAAGAGATATATTGATGTGTTAAATTACGTTGTTTTTATCATGTTGTATGCTCATTAATATATATTGAATTTTGGTTGTAAAGACATATCTACTTATTAGAGATGATATTGCTGTATAAAATGTTGTATCTAATGACGTTGGTATGAAACCGACGAAAACGTTTACACAATATTAAAATCATGTAATGTAAGGACTCGCACCTCACATATATAGTTCGTAAAGTCATTGACTGAAAATAAATATTTCGTAAATTATAATTTCAGACTGTTTTGTCATTGATATTAAATCACTGGTACTTCATATTGTGACAGCGACGTGAGATTCGAACTCACGACCAGCGTCCCGTAAGAAAGCAGATCGCGCGGGGACGGCGCGCGGCGGAGAGAAGTAAGGGGGAAGGGCCTACGCGGCGAGAGAGTGGAGAGAGAGTGCGCGCGCATCTGGTGCTGGTAGAGAGGAGAGGGCTCTGGATTTTTCTGGAGTGCCATCTCTGGAGACGCGTGGAACTTTCTCGGTTACGTCGCTGTGGTTATAAATTACGGACGCGAAGGAACGACAGATTCAGTCATGATTAGTTCAGTCAGTAAGCCAGTGAACAGAGCAAGCAAGCCAGTCTTGTGTACCGGAGTTCGACTCGAGTGTGCGTCCGCAACTGTATCAGCATCCGAAGGCCTGAGTTCGAGTGCAGTGGACCGCAGTTGGAGGGACCTGAGTTCGAGTGTAGTGGACCGCAGTTGGAGGGACCTGAGTTCGAGTACAGTGAAGTGTCTCTGAAGGTCTGTGGTTCGAGATACTGTGAACTCGAGTGACTGAGCTAGAAGAACTGTGAACTGAGAACTGATAGTTCTGATTTGTAAATAATGCTTTGTAAATATTAGTTAAGATTAACAGTTCATTGTTGTTCGTACTACTCCAAGTAAATTGTCATTTTCGTCGGTGGAGTGTTATAACGAATACTGTGTTGAATGAAAATCCAATTGTTGACGAGAGCGTTAAGGCGAATTGTAGAAAGGAATTATTGTTGTGACGAATAAATTACATTGTTGTTACTAATAAAATTTACAATATTATTCCATTTCTAAATTGAAGTTAAGTATATACTTTTCCGTTGCCCTTATATCGTATTTTACGGTATTATGCTATATGAATGGTAGTAGGGGAGAAGTGGGTACAGTGAGACAGGGAGAATAGTGAGATATTTTTTATTAGATGGTAAATTTTCATGTTGAGATGTTGGTAACATGGAGTTGTATATTGCATGAATAAAGTAACAGTATTTTCATACTCAATTTGATTTTAGTTATAAAGGTGAGTGATGAAAAAATAATTCGTAATTTTCTCTCCAGAAATAAAATTTTGGCTTGTGTTTAATGAAGGTTATATTGGATATACAAATGAAATAGAAATATGAATGTTTTGTTACCTAATACTATGGTATTTGAGGTTATGTTTGGCAAAGTTTCGTCTTTCTAGTTTTGATTTTGAAGTGATGGCGCCATTTTTAAACCAAGTATTCGTAAAGGGAACAGTGAGACATGCCATTGAATGTTACACTGAGACGTCTCACGCAAAAACAAACTGTAATTATATTACATTTACCGGTAACTAACATTAAAAATTAACACACTAGTAACCAATTTGGCAACATCGCATTTTAATGGTTTCTTAAAAAAAATTATTCACAAAATTTAAGAAAACGTTAAAAAGTAATATAGAATTAAATTAAATTCTTATAGTTATAAGCTTTGTTGTCACCAAAAATTAATTTCATTTTTTTGCAAAAGTTTGAAATGTCATGGAAAATTCACTTTTCCAAATGTTCCAGATGTTTCAATGATTTCGAATTCAGACATCTAAATGATTCTAAATAAGCCTACAGAACATTGCAAGATAAAGAGACAGCAAGCTTTCCTTTCTTTTGAAATAAATGTAAATCATTTCAATGTCCGTTAATAGAGACTGTGGTGTCTCACTGTACATTTGCTTTTTTTTGACAAACAAGTATTGTATATTATGTCCTTTATCTATTAACATTTTTGTTTATGTATTATTGTACTCCATGTTTTAATGTATATTTCTATCGCACTTGATTTTAAAAATACTTGAATTATCACTTGCATACATATGTCTTAATATTTTGTGTCTCACTGTATCCACTACTCCCCTACTATGAAACGCCTTTCAGTTTAGACTACACGCATGTCTTTCGATATCATTATTGTACTCCATCATAAACAGTGAAATTCGATCATATTACAACACAAAATAAATCATGAATGTAATCCCATGTGCTAATGTAAAATGCTGATTGTGTTTGGATGCATGATGAATTATTTGATAAACTGTTACACTACAAAAACTTTCATGGTAAGCCTGGACGGTAGACAACCCCACAAGCTTAGTCCTCCGTGTAACTAGTGAGGCGTTGGCAAAGGAAACAAATCGCCTGGAAATATTAACTAACCTGAAAACATGGAATTTTTTATGTTAAAAAAAATAACTGTGCTATGGAGCAGGACAATAACAATGCAAACAAAAAAGAGAATTCTTGAGGCTATAGTGGAAAGTATATTGACATATGGGGCTGAAGGCTGGAGTCTATCGGAAGGCCAAAAAAGTAAGATACAGACAGTTGAAATGGACGGCATAAGGAGAGGTGCTAGAATATCCAGGCTGGAAAAGAGAAGAAACGAGGATGTTAGGATAATGAACATGGAAGAATCGGTGATTGCAAGAATAGAGAGTAGACAACTTCAGTGGTATGGTCATGTAAGGAGGATGGATGAGGGGATGTGGCCAAACGTGCTACTTCAGTGGTCTCCAGCTGGTAGAAAGAAACGAGGAAGGCCTAGAAATTCATGGAGGGCTGGAATATTGAGGATGATGAATGATAAGGGACTAAATGAGCAGGATTGGAATGACAGACGCAGATGGAAAATGGGAATAAAGGGTAACTACTGAAAAGTGGAGAGGCCCTCAAAAGTAAAAGTAAAGTAAAAAAAAATAACTTCTAAGACTGAGAAATTTGTGACGAAATGTGATTCAGTATACTATTCCCGATTACCTCTAAAAATATTTGCACGTATACTCCGCCGGCCCTGTATTGTCACATGAAAATTCTCAATAAATTATATATATATATATATATATATACAGGGACATAATTTTATTTTTACTTCAATTTTCATTGTACCTGAGTTTTTGAATGTACTTCACTCCCATCCCTTCTACTAATGAAGTTCAACCGTCCTCCACACAGATCCAAGACCGCATATACAGTCATAGTAGCCTTACGGTCACAGTAAACAGTACGTTCCAAAAATATGTTCGCGTTTTCCAGTGACGAAAGAGCTTTCAATATTGAATCATTTCCGCACAGGTACTGTCGTCCATTTGCCTACGTCGTATCCCGGTTTCCCCCACCAGCTTTTATTCGCCAGCTAGTGGTTGGCTGTCATAGTTCTTTTCTGAAAACATTAATTTCTGTTAGGAATTGGATGTCTACGTAATATTATACAACCTTTTAAAATAATTTAAATGAAAGGGCCTCGTTATGTAATAAATTGTTACGTGATTTCCTCCCTTTCTACGACCCTACGACATAACCACTTGGACGGACAGTAGATAGCATGTCTGAGTAATTTTATCTTTTCGGATCGGGCAGAAGTGAAGATTGAATTTACAGTACGTAAGGTACTCTTTTATAAAGTACGTACATAATTATTTCAACATGAGTTACTAGTACGAAGGACGAAACTGGTACTTGAAATTAGGTACAATTGTCTATAGTGCGATAACATCCACAAAAGAACTGAAGACTGTATAGAAATAAACGTCCACCATTTTAAAAATTGTTTTTAAATATCCATATTATGATTATTTTTAAATTTAACTTAATTCTCTACAGTGTACGCTAATGTGCTGTAGACAGTATAATATACACTGCATAATGAATACATCCACATGGACAGCTCAGTTCGTGAGTAAAAACACTCATTGTTAATACTGTACTGTATTTTGATTAAAGAAAAACCTAATGAAAATGATCAAACTCAAAAGCGCAATATTCCATAGTTTACGAGAATGGATGAACTACTTTTCTTCCCTCCTATACCTAGTAAAGTAATTTGTTTGTATTTTACGGCAATATCATCGAACTCCAGTCGTGGAAGGGGGTAGCAAACGGCGTTGATGCAGATGCATAGGCAAGTTAATATTAAAAATGTTAGCAAAAATGAAATGTTGTCCCTGTGTATATATATATATATATATATATATATATATATATATATATATGTATATATATATAGTAGGTTATTTTACGACGTTTTATCAACATCTTTGCGTCTGAATGAAATGAGTCCGAGGTCCAGCACCGAAAGTTACCCAGAATTTGCTCATATTGGGTTGAGGGAAAACCCCGGAAAAAACTTCAACCAGGTAACTTTCCCCAACTGGGAATCGAATCCAGGCCATCTGGTTTCACGGCCAGACGCGCTGACAGTTACTCCACAGGCATGGACTATATATATATATATTTCCCATCTGTACCCCATGAATAAACACCAGAATAAGCCCAGAGCCCAGTGGGTAACGGCTTCAATTTCTTACTAATCCCATGGATGAGAGATTTATGAAGAGGACAGCGGCATGTGATGTGAAATGAGTGTACTAACGCCATCCTGACAACCAGAAACAATGACTCGACCATAATCTACCAGCTAGAGCCGTTGTTAAACGAGGACGATCCCAGAGAAAAGTAATGTGTGTCTGGTGGAATTATGTAGGAGTAGTACGGTTTGAACTAGTTCCAAACGGACCAACTATTGATGTTCAGTTACAATGTGATCAATCTGAACGAGTTTACGCTGTTTTAGATCAAAGATATTCGACTATGGCGAATCGTAAGCTGAAGAGGGCAAAGAGAGAACTCACTAAGTTTAAATTACCAAACAAAATCCAGGATCTGAGAGCAATCGAACATCCAACTTAACTCTGATCTTGGGCATTCGGATTATCATTTCTTCATTTCTATAATTCATTTTATACGGAGTAGAAACTTGCAAAACATTGGCTAAGTCGAAATAGGTTTTCGCGAACTTTTCGCGTCAGAAATTATTAGTATCGTAATGGAATCATGGTAGTGACTGAAAGATGGATCAAGAACAATATAATCGAGTGGCTTTTACTTTCAAGACTAAGTCATTCTGTATCACAACTCACATTAAGTTAAAATTAGTATAAAATCACTGCTTATAATAATAATAATAATAATAATAATAATAATAATAATAATAATAATAATAATAATAATAATAATAATAATAATAATAATAATAATAATAATAATAATAATCCGTGGCACTACAGCCCGTGAAGGACCTAGACCGACCAGCCGGCTGCTGGCCTCACGCCCACATGCCGAAGCAGAGGTGGACGATCATCCAACCAATATGGAGGTACCGTGTGGTTAGCACGATGATCCCCTCAGCCGTCATACCTGGTATTCGCAACCGGATTTCGCTACCTATCGTAGCTCCCCAAGTGCATCACGATGCTGGGTGGGCACCGGTCCCGTACACTGGCCGAAATTTCATGAGAAAATTTCTTCCCCCATGAGGACTCGAACCAGCGCGCATTCCGTAACGCGAGTCCTAGGCGGGATGCCTTAGACCGCGACGGCACGGCGCGGGACTATAACAGCCTATAGTATCATTAATTATTTAATTAATTCATTCATTCATTTAGTGTTCTGCCCAAGAGCAGGTATTGCATTGAAAACCCAGCATTCTACAAACTTTCCTATTTTCTGCCTTCCTCTTTGTCTCCTCATATGATCCATATATCTCAATGTCGTCTACCATCTGATATATGCCTATTCTTCTGTCCCGAACTCTTCTCCCGTTCACCATTCCTTCCAGGGCATCCTTCAGTAGGCACTTTTTTCTCAGCAAGTGACTCAGCCAATTCCTTTTCCTCTCCCTGATCAGTTTCAGGATATTCTTCCTTCGTCCACTCTTTCCAACACAGCTTGATTTCTTATTCCATCTGTCCATTTCACACGTTCCATTCTTCTCCATATCCACATTTCAAAGGCGTTTATTCGCTTCTCTTCACATCGTCGTAATGTCCATGTTTCTGACCCGTATAATGCCACACTCTATACAAAGCACTTCACTAGTGTCTTCCGTAGTTTTTTTTTTTTTCCAGAGGTCTGCACAAGATGCTCCTTTTTCTATTAAAATCTTCCTTTGTCATTGCTATCCTCCTTTTGACTTCCTGGCAGCAGCTCATGTTACTGCTTATAGTACACCCCAAGTATTTGAAGCTGTGCATTTGCTCTATTGCCTCATTTAGAATTCGCAAGTTTATTTTCTGTTTTTTTTTTCTTTCCTATAACTATGCACTTAGATTTATTTTCATTTATCTTCATTCCATACTGTCCACAGCTGTCATTTAGCTTCAGTAGCATTGTAGTTGATGGAACAGCCTTCCTATGTTCAATGCTTTTTTCTTAACTTGGAATCCTCTCTAACTTTTCAGATTTTCGGTTATTTATATCAGTAAAAGTTGGGTGTTTGAAGACAATACAGTATTTCTTCATTCTTGCATCTCTAAGCGTGTTCTTGAAGAGGGAGAAATATTACTCTGAATTGTATTACATTGTTGTTTGATGTTGTACTCCTAAACAATAGAAATAATTGATTAGTTGCGAGAAATTTACATAATGTCATACATTATGGCAGTGTGAAATAGCTCAGTTCTCACCTTTCTTGGAACTGTCTCCTTTCAAAAGCCTTCCTTGTTTGCTAGGAAAGGCGACATCACATGCATATGAGAGTTACATCACAAAACTGTTTACTGACTTACTTTATCAAATAGAAGCGGGAACGCAAATATTAGCTTACCAGCGTTAGGATATAACCGACTAGAACAGTATGAAAGCAGCCATAAATCTTGACTGTCGGAGTGCGAGACGTTCGCTTAAATAGGCAATGGAAAATTCTAGATTCGGACGTCACAGAAAGCAGTAGACATCAATGGAACGCAATAGAATGTCCAATACAGAAATAATTGTTACTATGAAGCAGGAATTGAGTGCCGGCATGGCAACAGAGTTGCTAGTAATGAATCCAGTTTTATTCAAGAAAATTTATTTGACACTATTTCGTTAGTTTCACTGGGAACTTCTCTTTAGAATAAGAATGTAATTTCTATAGTGAAAAATTTGCTTTCATTTTTAATTGTTAAAACATATAGGGTGTTTCAAAAGTGATGGTAAAGTATGGAGTGAGAAGTAAAAACGAAGAGGGACAAAAACGTTTCAATGCACATGGATCCGCACTTTAACCATTTACGAGATAATTTTGTTACATCAGCTGCTTGTCTATGCGGATGACGTGAATATGTTAGGAGAAAATCCACAAACGATTAGAGAAAACACGGGAATTTTACTGAAAGCAAGTAAAGAGATAGATTTGGAAGTAAATCCCGAAAAGACGAAGTATATGATTATATCTCGTGACGAGAATATTGTACGAAATGGAAATATAAAAATTGGAAATTTATCTTTTGAGGAGGTGGAGAAATTCAAATATCTTGGAGCAACAGTAACAAGTATAAATGATACTCGGGAGGAAATTAAACACAGAATAAATATGGGAAATGTCTGTTATTATTCGGTTAATAAGCTTTTATCATCCATTCTGCTGTCAAAAAATCTGAAAGAAAGAATTTATAAAACAGTTATAGGATTACTTGTCATTCTTTATGGTTGCGAAACTTGGACTCTCACTTTGAGAGAGGAATATAGGTTAAGGGTGTTTGAGAATAAGGTACTTAGGAAAATATTTGGGGCTAAGAGGGATGAAGTGACAGGAGAATGGAGAAAGTTACACAGCACAGAACTGCACGCATTGTATTCTTCACCTGACATAATTAGGAACATTAAATCCAGACGTTTGAGATGGGCAGGGCATGTAGCACGTATGGGTGAATCCAGAAATGCATATAGAGTGTTAGTTGGGAGGCCGGAGGGAAAAAAGGCTTTCGAGACGTAGATGGGAATATAATATTAAAATGTATTTGCGGGAGGTGAGATATGAAGATAGAGAATGGATTAATCTTGCTCAGGATAGGGACCGATGGCGGGCTTATGTGGGGCGGCAATGAACCTCCGAGTTCCTTAAAAGGCAGTAAGTAAATAAGCACGAGTTAATTTTATTTGTGCAGGTTGGGGCCCTCTAAATACAAAGTACTAATACCAACAAAAGCAGTGACAATTTTGTAAATTTATTAATCAAGAGACTGTAAAATTCATAATTTTGTCCTCAACACCACAGAAATGTGATTGAACACAGAATTTTATTTTAGTAACACTAACGTTTATTGATAAACAAAGCACAGTACAGTATGAACATGTTAACTGAAGAATTTTACTGCTGATGTTCAAAATACTGACCATGCACTTGACTGCATCTGTCTAGTCTTCTCCATAAAGTTTCGCGAATGTGCTCGAGCAATCCTAGGTAATTCTTCATTTGCTGGAAGGCATCTACAATTCGATACTACAATTCTTCAGGTACGGTGATAACTGTTGTGTAAACTAGTCTTTTTTTTCAGAACCCCACACACAAAAATCCACAGGATTTAAATCTGGTGATGTAGGTACAAGTCCCCCTCTACCTATCCACCCTTCGGAATATCGTCGTTTTAAGTATCGTCTAACACTTAGAAGGGAATGAGATGGGGACAGTGCGGCATACTTATGAAGAATGAATGTTTCCGCTTTATCCGTGTCTAGGAGCTCGATTCACTGGCTGTCTCAACCAGTAAAAAAAAATTATCTCGTAAACGGTTAATTTGCTTCTTTTCGTTCTTACTTCTCATTCCTAGATTTTTATCATCTCTTTTGAACATCCAGTATATAAATTTTCGTTCTAGACGTCACAGGCCTCGAACTTCATAACTGTGATAATAATAATAATATATATATAATTTGAGCTGGTGATGGAAATTACGGGAAAACGGCTGAACGGGTTTTAATGAGTGACCCCTCATTTTCATGCCTGGTATCCAAAGTTTTTCGGAAAAGTAGTAGTTTTCAGTGAAATGTCAATTTTCGTACATAATTTTCCTATTTTCCAAAATCCATCTATTGTCAGTTTTGAGAACCAATTTTATTCAATCACGGCCGACTTGATTGAATTTCAGAACAAAACACACACTGCAATAAACAATAGGCTATTACACGAAGGCCATGACATGCAGGATTGCCGACATATTTAGAGCTCAATTCAATTTGTTATTAAAAACTGATTCTGCAGTGTATAATTTTCTGAGTACAGCTGTGTATTGGATATTCAAATCTACGAAACTTGAGATCTTTGATGACATTATTATCATTAAAAATTAAATATTATTGTAGTTAATATCTTCATGCATCTATTTTTCATTAATTGTACCTAATACTGATGCTATATTGATGACATGAAAGTGAAACGTTTTCTGGTTATGTAAGTAAATGTAGAGAATATCTTAATTTAGATCTTCATTTCTATAATTTACTGAGTGGCTGCTATATATAACTACAAAACTTAAGTAAGATAATAATATTGTTATTAAAAATCAAATATTTTTATACTTATTAACCCAGTGGGGTTGGGTCTTTTTCATATACTTAATGGCAGTGTAGTGTAGATATTGGTATGTGTCATTGTCTTCAGTATTGGCTCGAGAGAGCGCAAAAATTACAGTTCCTAAGGAAAGATAAAAAGGTATTACTTACTGATAAAATAAGAGGCCTAGAAAATTTTGTAGTCTCCAGTTCATTTCAGCAATATCTCTTAGTAGGATAAAATGATTTTACGCTCTACATTTCAAGTTCTACATGCAGCAGCTATAGGAAAATGCTATTGTTCGAAAGCTTAGCAAACCTGACATTTTTTTTTAAATTTGCCTACAATCCACAATGACCTGAATTAGCTACTGCTATCGTCCTGACATTGATACTTGCGTTTTCGCGTTGAAACTCAAAAACTGAAGTTGGATAGGTTCAAGAAAAAGTATTTGGCCTAAAAAATCCATTCAGAGGGAGTATGTTTTATTATTATGGAAGCAAATAACTATCAAAAAGACAAGTAGGCTATTCTTCATTGAAAAATTAATCTGAACAATTTTTATTTGAACGTCTAACGAACTTAGTTTGCAGCAGTATTTGCTGCACAAGCCACTAGTAGTAAGTTGAAATGCGCACACTCCGTGCATGGGGTAAGAAACATTACTTGTCTTTACTATATATAAGCTGCGATGGATTTCTGTCTCTTCTTACACTTGATAATATGATATCTGTCACATAGTTCTGAGCATAAAGCACACACACACTTATCATTTGATTCGTGGTAACTCTTGTTGCCGCACACCTTGTGGTGGAAGCCATGGGTTGCCAATCTTGTCGTCACGTGTCTCATTTCATGATTAGCTTCCGTCCACGTCCTATCTTGCATCGCACATGTTGCGTAGAATTCCTCCGGTATTCTGGTGTTCTTCTCGTGCAAATCTTGTAGGAGCCGTTTGTAGGCGTCGTTCGCTGGGAGCATTATTTCGCACCTTAGGTCCTCTATCAAAAAGGTCTCTCTGGTTAGTTTGTACACTAGTCTCGATCTTGCATTCTGTGGTATTCCTAGAGCTCTCTTCAAATACCTAGCTTTCACCCGCTGTAGTTCTTCCATCTGTTTGTATGTGAGGTATTCTCCCACTGATTCTAGGCCATACGTCAGGACGGGTAATATCTTTATCCGGAACAGGTCCATAGCTGTGCTGATCGATAATTGTGTGATGTTCCTAATTTCATTCATGGCTCTTGTGGCCGCCATTACTCTCGATCTTATGTGTAGCCTGAAACTTTTCCCAGTCGTCAGAATTGTGATTCCTAGATATTTAAAATCGCTTGTCATTTTGAGTTGTTATCCATTGCATTTTACATTTTCTTCTTCGGTGAGTCTTTCTCCTTTCCTGAACACTACCAGTTCCGTCTTCTCTTCGTTTATATTGATGTCGTTTCGTTCCGCCCATTTGCTTAGCGTGTCTAGTGCTGATAATATAGAATGGTTTTAAATGTTCCGGCATGTCTCAATGCAAACTAAATTGATTCCATCTCACTATAGCCTACCTTATTCCATGGTTGAGTTGCTTGGACTTTTTCCATTGCTAATATAAGAAAATTGTAGCACAACGTTTCGAAGAGTGGATCTCTCTTCGTCGTCAGGTGAAAACCTACTATGGGGATCGTTACAAACAGCTAGCCTGTCTCACTGATCAGTTTAACGATCCCCACAGTAGGTTTTCACCTGACGACGAAGAGAGATCCACTCTTCGAAACGTTGTGCTACAATTTTCTTAAATTAGCAATGGATAAAGTCCAAACAACTCAACCATGGAACTATTCACCGTTGCTCTCCCCCACTTCATTCAGATCAGTACCTTATTCAATATAAAATTATATTTAGTTTTTATAATTTATGTTGGGATATATTCTACACAATTTTGTCCATGATTCTGAATAATATTTACCGTATTGTGCATTTTATTTTATTCCGCCCAGTTCACTTATTGGAACCATTTGAACTCCGGTTTAACCTTTCAGATCGAAAAGAAAGTTTTATTATAATATTTTACTTTCAAATAATATTAAATTTACTTGAAGTTCCTGATATGTAAAATTGAAGACGTCAATTTTAATACAAAATACTTTGGTTTTATATTATTCTACAGAGCTGTGGTATACCCATAAAATTACCTTTCTTTGGGATGTAATTGTTACTTATATCAGACACCGCATGTCAAGAAGGAAGAACAAATAGTTTTCTTTTTGTCAAATGTAAGTAATATTGATTGACTAACCATTTGTGCTAATTTGCAACTTCCTGACCCATAATAGACAGGTTCACAGATAGATACGTAGTCAGACAGGCTGATAGACATAGGCCTACAAGCAGCAAATGAAGTCAAACTTGTGAGAATGAAGATATATCTCGGGATTCATCCTCTTTCACACTTTATTCCACCAGCATATTCCACAATTCACTTTCTCATTATCATCTACAATTAGAAAATACGGCATTTCTTTTTCTATGTTGCTTGGTGCTTCCCAATATACGCGTGTCTTCGTTGTGTATATACATCCAAACTGTAGAAGGCTTTGCCGGCAGTTATGAATGACTCATATCTCAGGAAAGAAAGTCCATCATCTGGCGGGTCCCGGCGACTCAGGGGCCTGGGGGAGGAAGCCAGTCTCCAGGGACTGGTATTACGTGAACGGTATGCTACACGGGAACACGTGATGGCTGAACCAACTCGCTAATTGGCATGCAACTCATTACACAGAGGTGTAGGCCTACAATAAGCCTACTTGGTCCGCAGTGCTTAAGGGCAGTTCACATTTCGCATTACAATATCATGAGAGATAATTACCGTACCTAGATTGATGCTATATTCAGTACGTCAGGCAACTACATGGAATTTACAAGAAAATATATGTAAAAAAATCATTACCATATACATATGCTCAATATAGGAGGATAATACCGTAGAAGTGGGTAAAGTCAATCAGTGAGTGTAAAATCGATCATTTGTAATTTTTATTGAAAATTATATATTTTCTCAGTTACTTGTTAAAATTGTGTTATGCTGACTTCATTGCCTGACATTGCAAATGTAAGCGAGAGGGACAACAAAAAGCCTGCGAATGCCAACAATGGGAACACTGTGTAATTACCGTTGAAGTGAAAATTGTTATTTTCAACTTTTTCTCTTAAGGGAAGAGGATGGTATTTTTTGGTAAAAAATGAGTAAATTTTCAAAAAACAATTTTTTTCCTTAAAATACTCTGTGATATGTGTAGAATACATTGTATAATATTTTGTGGGTATTTGTGCCCTTATCAGTTGTTGAGACGCCATTTTTAAACTTCCTGCGCTCTGGATTTTTAAATCACACCGCCCTTTTGTTTGTTGTTTCCGGAACTTCATTTTTTTTTCAAAACCAAATTTTTCTTTAAAATACTCTGTGATGTGTGTGGAATACATTGTATAACATTGTGTGGGTATCTGTGCCCTTATTGGATGTTGAGACGCCATTTTTAAAGTTCCTGCGCTCTGGATTATTAAATCACACCCCCTTTGATTGCTGTTTCTGGAACTTTACTTTTTTCGCTACATAGCCAGACAAAAATCGATATAATTTTTGAACTATTAAAGATATATGAATGAAATTTAGAATACACATTCTCTAGACTACTAGGAAACTTTTCTCTGTAACGGAATTTCTCTAATTGATTTCATTTTAAAAATAAGTCTCTCTGTTTGCAAGAAAGAAAATAAAAAAAATGTTATTAAATTTTAATTGTTTATTTTACAAATGTAGGAACTAATATCAAATTTCTGTTAGACAGTTTGTAAAGCGTGCTTTTACAAATAAATTGTAACATAGTGTTTGAATTTATCTTTAAAAATGGCTTAGATATATCGAGTTTAGTAAAATCCTGCATTGGGTACATTTTTTTTTTCAAATCTGCCTCCCAAATAATTTATTCAAAATATTTATATTTTGTTGAGTTGCTATAGCCATGAGCTCTCTACATACAAAAAATTAATATTTTACACCAAATAAGAAAAAAGTTTTAAAAATTACTATCCTCTCCCCTTAAATGAAAACAAAGTCTTACAAACTCTAAATTATAGTCAGTAGTGAAAGGAGACAGGAAGTATACTTAACTACTTTTCGTTGAGATTGTATCCTGAAATAATAGTTTTGCAGTTCGTGAATGTTAGTATTGAAACTTATTATTTTAATAAAAATTGTACCTTTGTAGGGTTAAGTCGATCATGCCATCGACCTACTCGAAACAGATAGGACCAACAGCAAGAGTAAATTGTTCACCGAAATACCTCCAACTAACACTTATAAACAGAAAAGTATCATAGTATAGCTTATATTGATGGGATAGTGGGGAAAGAGGAAGACGAAATTATGGTGAATTTCTTGCGTAAGGGAAGCACTGCCAAAGGAACATATTTTGTACACTCTTCTGAACCTGATTATGGGAACAACATAGTTTCTAAAGTGACATGAGGAGGGGAAGATTTCAAATAACATCTGATATAACCCTAAGCAATGTTGAATTTAATTTTAGATTATAATTGAAGGGTGGTATTTCTATTTAATTTTGAATTCTTAAATCTTTGTTTGTTGGTATTTGAAGTATTAAAATGTGTTTTTGTGTTTTATAAGTTGGCAATCATAGTCACGATTGTACAGTGGAGACCTGTAGGCGTAATTGTATCGAATAGTATGATCACAGTAACAAAAGATACACTGGTTGAGTGTTAGAGAAGGCAGTATGGCCTTAACTCTGCCAGGTTAAATAAATTATTATTATTATTATTATTATTATTATTATTATTATTATTATTATTATTATTATTATATAATGCTATAGGCGTATATTGAAGATTATTATTGTTTTGACACCCCTTATAACAAATAAAATATATGTAATACACTTAACTTGTTTTTTAAAAACATAAACAGTGATCGACTTTACTCCGCAACATTTTAAAATCGATCTTGAACTAAAAATCCAATGGTAATCGACTTTAACCTATTTAAGCAGGTAACTTCGATCACAAGTCAAATAAAAAAACAGTTTTTTATAGATTGTATTTCAATTCTTGTAATGTGTCTTCATAAGTGAAGGATATGACGACAAAATGCTATTTTCTGAGGAACTTCGCTCCATTGCATAACCTCAATAGCATAAAAAATTGCAAAATTTTGATCGACTTTACCCTCTTCTACGGTACTATGTAAATAACCCAGTTACTCAGAAGAATTCAATGACTGAAATACATTAAACTTGACGGTCACATATTAACACGTTCCTGAAATCATCCGTCTTTCATTTTCACTTATAACGTGTCTCAGCGTACCACTCGAGAAATTTTGTAACAAAAATTACAAGACTGTCCTTTATAGAAGTTGCGGCGATGCCACACGCAATACATTAGTTAAGGAACCTCATTTGTTCATTCGTTACACAAGTAATCTTTTCCTACAACAATGGTCAAATAGAATGCGCAGCCTATACTTAATTTTTGTGATGGGGTTCATCCCAATTTGTTTTCTTTATACTTTAAGAGGGGAAAAATATAGTTTATTTAGCGACGCTCGCAACTGCCGAGGTTACTTATATCAGCGTCGCCGGTATGCCGGAATTTTGTGCCGCAGAAGTTATTTTACATGCCAATAAATCTACTGACATGAGCTTGTCGCATTTAAACACGCTTGTATCTGTTGTGTTTAAATTATGAAGTGCACATATAAGTAAGTTTATGTCTTAAAATTTTGGTTAGTTATTAAGCAGGCCTAAAATTATCTAATAATTCCAATATATATTATTTTAATGTATAATAATTCCAAGATTAAAAATCCAGTTTTTTAATCATATTTCGATGGTGTTTGGGTAAAGGGAGATAAGTAATAAAAATGAGTTTTGAGATAATTGAAAATAAACTTCACACTCTCATTGAAGATTATTTTCTAAACAGATAAAGCACATCAGATGCTAGTAGGCCTATCACTTTGTTTTTTACATTTTACACACCCACTTGTAGAATTTAACTTGTGTATTACTTTATTTACTTACTTACTTACTCACTGGCGTTTAAGGCACCCGAAGGTTCATTGCCGTCATCACATAAGCCCGCCATTGGTCCCTATTCTGAGCAAGATTAATCCAGTCTCTATCATCATATCCCACCTCCCTCAAATCCTTTTTAATATCATCTTCCCATCTACGTCTCGGCTTCCCTAAAGGTCTTTTTCCCTCCGGCCTCCCAACTAACACTCTATATGCATTTCTTGATTCGCCCATACATGCTACATGCCCTGCCCATCTCAAACGTCTAGATTTAATGTTCCTAATTATGTCAGGTGAAGAATACAATGCGTGCAGTTCTGTGTTGTGTAACTTTCTCCATTATCCTGTAACTTCATCCCTTTTAGCCCCAAATATTTTCCTAAGAACCTTATTCTCAAAAACCCTCAATCTCTGTTTCTCTCTCAAAATGAGAATCCAAGTTTCACAGCCATACAGAACAACCGGTAATATAACTGTTTTATAAATTCTAACTTTCAGATTTTTTGACAGCAGACTAGATGACAAAAGCTTCTCAACCGAATAATAACAGGCATTTCCCATATTTATTCTGCGTTTAATTTCCTCCCGAGTGTCATTTACATTTGTTACTGTTGCTCCAAGATATTTGAATTTTTCCACCTCTTCGAAGGATAAATCCCCAACTTTTATAGTTCCATTTCGTACAATATTCTGATCACGAGACATAATCATACATGTTACACACCCACCTGTAGAATTTAACATGTGTATTCACCTGGGGAGCAAAACTTCGTTTACACAAAAAAATACTTAACTTCGTGTATATGGACATCATCGAATTATACCTACATCTCCATAAAGAACTGAACAAGATTAAATCCTAAATAATTTATGTAGCAAAGGCGCTGAAAAACATGATCTGGAAATATAAATTATTAGAAGCTTGTGCAGCAAATCCTGCAAACTAAGTTCATTACAATTCAAATTAAAATATTTCAAATTTATTGCCAATGAAGAATACCAGACATTTTGGAAGTTACTTGCTTCCATAATAAAGAAACATACCCCTCTGAATCGTTTTCTGTATGCTAAATACTTTTATGAACCTATACTATTACTATTACATCTTCAAGCAAGATTAATTCAGTCTCTATCATCATATCCCACCTCCCTCAAATCGATTTTAATATTATCCTCCCATCTACGTCTGCCTCCCTCAAGGTCTTTTCCCTTCAGGTCTTCCAACTAACACTCTATACCATTTCTAGATTAACCCATACGTGCTACATGCGCTGCCATCTCAAACGTCTGGATTTAATGTTCCTAATTATGTTAGGTGAAGAATACAATGCGTACAGTTCTACATGGTGTAACTTTCTCCATTCCCCTGTAACTTCATCCCTCTTAGCCCCATATATTTTCCTAAGCATCTTATTTTTTTACACCCTTCATCTCTGTTCCTCTCTCAAAGTGAAAGTCCAAGTTTCACAAGCATAAAGAACAGCCGGTAGCATAACTGTTTTATAATTCCTAACTTTCAGCTTTAAATATCTACACCACACCGCCATTAAATATATGGAAAAGACCCATACCATTTGATTAGTAACTATAAAAATATTTCACTTTAATTACAATATTGTCATCTTACGTAAGTTTTGTATAGTCTTCTATATAGCCGTCATTTAGTAAATATTATAGAAATGAAGATCTAACTTCAGATATTCTCTACGCCTGTTTATATAACCCCAAAAGGTTTCACTTTCATATCAATAAAGCATTAATCTGTATAATTGGTGACAAATACATAATGTCATTCACCATAATAATATTTCATTATTAATGGTAATAATGTCATCAACCATTCTTAAGTTTTGTAGTTTTTAATATCCAATATACAGATAGCTGTACTCCGAAAATTACACACCAGAGAATCTTCTTTTTAGTAAATCATGAAGTTTTTAATAACCAATATTACAAAAACGTTTAGAAAAGTTACACAAATGAAGATCGACATATTGGCATTATGTCAGCCATCTTAACTCTAAATATCTCACAATAATCCTGCAGGTCATAGCCTTCGTGTGATATTGTTTATTGTAGTGCGTGTTTTGTTTTCTTTTATTCTGAAAGGGCCATTACCTATTTCGCAAAACTGACGACAGATGGATTTTGGAAAATAGGAAAATGATGTAGGAAAATTGACATTTCACTGAAAACTACTGTTTTTCTGAAAAACATTGGATGCCAAGCTTGAAAATGAGGGGTCACTCATTAAAATTCGTTCAGCCGTTTTCCCGTAATTTTTATTACCATTTCAAATTATATATATATAGATGATTACTTTCAGATCAAGTCGAGGAACAATTTAGATAAATATATAATTTCACAGAATCTAGATGTTCAGCCGTACGAGGCGGACATGTCCAGGGCAGAAGCTTTAGTTTGATTGCACTGGTCGCTCCTTAGACGTTAAGATGTTAAGGCGTTAACAACATTCGTCCCGCGTTTAGAAGAACTTGAAGCCTTGGCGTTGGTCTATCTTAATTCTCTTAGCCCCTAAGTGAAACCCTTCATCTAACTTTTCCTAAGAGCCTCCACTACTCTTCGCTATCTGACCGAACTCTTTCCAGCCTTCACTTCCAAGTTTCACTCGGTCTTATTTTTTTCCCCCATCTCCTTTGCGAATTTCAATCTCTTACTTATTTCGAGAGCCTTTAATTCCTGAAAGAGTCCCATTCATCGTCACTTCATTTCCCTTACTTTAATTTCAATTTCTCTCTTTCTAGCAAGAGAAGGGTAATCATCCGAGTATCGGGTCTCTAAATTAATATCATGCTCTAACACAGGTACTTGGAAACTCTGAAAGGAAATACTATTCCACACTCCCTTTAAAGGAATACCTATAATTACAATCTGATATTTGATGACGACGAAAAGGCTTGATTCTAAAACAGAATGAAATGCAAGCCCGATCAATGCGTTTCCATTACCCAGCACGTAGCGAGGGTGATGTCGTTACGACCATATTCCCAAGAAAACGTGAGCTCATTGCGGAGTTCAAAACTTACTGAATAATCATGACAAAAAAATACTGTTTAAAGGCGATTAATATAAATTCATTCCTTGTGTGAAATCGTACTACTTTGACCTCTGGTTAAATAAATTTATAGCAAATTAATAAAGATATGAATTATTGTCTTGATGTGGAGATACACATCTTAATGTTAGCAAAGAATCGGGAACTGACGAAGTTGTTTTTGTGAATTATGACTAATATCTCGCATCAATATCGCATTACGTACAAAGCCTGCGAAGATAATGTAAATATGCGACATATTTGATACAAATGCGGTGGTGGTATCCAACGACGAAACTAGAAATTGCATATTGTAGGCACTTCGGCGTAGAAACGACCTCATTTCGGATTCTAGAACTTTCACCTTACTTAAGTCACTTAAGCAGAAACTTCTTGTTTATTTACCATTAGTGGTATGTAAAGGAAGATTTGATGATTCTCGGTTTGGGGTGCATACAGTATACTGAGGAATATTCAATGAAGAGAATTGTGTGTGTAAAATGTAATACATTAACACCGCTTCCAAGTTGCGATACGCGAGACAAGGCAGTTTCCATTTAGAGCCCAGAACTAATGTTCTCGTGAGCGCTATAATATTCAGCAATGTTAATTAAGATGCATAAATAGATGACATGGATAATATTCGGTTTTAACTGAATGGCAAAGGAAATGAAACGCTTGCAAATTCACGCCACTAGAGGCGCTATGTTGTCTCTTCAAATCCTGCGACACACATTCTCCGCGCTTTCACAAGAATTCTCTTCAACCATAGTTGGAATTAATTCCCGCTATGAGACTATTAGTGAATTCAATCTGAGCATTTTCATAAGTAGCAAAGGCTTAAGACATAATTCAATATTGAAATAATATTTATTCAAGGATTCTGGTTCGGAATAGAGGCAGAATTTGAATTACAGCTAATAATATTGTGAAGATTATTAAACTGATTTGAGATTTAATTCCAACACATTCGAAGACTGCTTATTATTTCTACCAAGAGGGCGTACATTACTGTTCAAGCACTGGAAGATCGTCTATTCTGCTTCGGTTGTCCTTCAGCTGTAAAACGGACACCAGTCATGTAGGCCTATGTACAGTAGTGGCAAAAAAAAAAAAAAAAAACCGGACCGACCTTTGTAGCTTATTTCAGAGCCTTGATCACTCCAGACCACGATAGACTGATAACTAAGACTTTCGTGGTTCGAATCCTGCCTGAGAAGGAAACTATTTTTTGTTTCTTATGTATGTATTTATGTATGTATGTATGTATGTATGTATGTATGTATGTATGTAGGGGAGAGTCGGGTAGTATCGGACATCGGGTAATATCGGACAGTGAATTTCTTTCATCTACAGCACGATAATAGTACCTGATTGACATGGTTACGTTTCTGTGATGTCGCATAGAGAAACGTAACCACGTCATTCAGGTAATACCATATGGTGGTAGATGAAAGAAACGCACTGTCCGATATTACCCGACTCTCCCCTATGTATTTATGTATGTATGTATGTATGTATGTAGGTATGTATGTATTATGTATGTATGTATGTATGTATGTATGTATGTATGTAGGGGAGAGTCGGGTAGTATCGGACATCGGGTAATATCGGACAGTGAATTTCTTTCATCTACCGCACGATAATAGTACGTGATTGACATGGTTACGTTTCTGTGATGTCGCATAGAGAAACGTAACCATGTCATTCAGGTACTACCATATGGTGGTAGATGAAAGAAACGCACTGTCCGATATTACCCGACTCTCCCCTATGTATGTATGTATGTATGTATGTATGTATGTATGTAATTAATGTATGTATGTATGTATGTATTTATTAACACTACAATTGGGTATACACCCGGTGGAAGTGATATATAATATACAATAATTACAATTACAGAAATAAAATAAAATAAACGTAACTGAAATAAAATAAAATAGACGTAAATCTATAAATAGTAGATGCAATAAACCTAGGACTATAAATAAAAACCATTCTATAATAACGCCTACGATAAGCAAAAGTAAATCTAACTTATAAGTACTTCTATTTCACCCAACTATTACCAATTTAAATAATTACATATGACCTTAATTAATTACATACCAACTTAATTACATATCATCTTAATTACATATCACCCTAATTTATTTACATATCAACGAAATTACATATCATCTTAATTAATTACATATCAACTTAATTAATTATATATCAACTCAATTAGTTACATGACACAACTTAAATAATTACACTGCACCTCCAATTACATTTTCAGTCTAATCTTCTCACCCTTTCCTTAAATGTGTTGATTTTAAGAGGATCACCCTGAAAGATTGCCGCAGGTAAACTGTTCCAGTCTACTATTGTGCGGTTAACAAAGGAAAATTTTGCCACTTCCGTTCTTTGTTTTCTACATTTAAACTTTCTAATATGATCAGTCCTTCCTAAGTATGATGGTGTTGCTAATCTAGCATTGATATCGGTCCATGCTTTGTGTCCCATTTGTGCCTTAAACAATGCGGTGAGTCTGGTTTTTCGTCGCCTTGATTTGAGAGGTTCCCACCCTAAATCTTTTACTATCTCCTAACCATGTCCCTTCCCCATTTTGACATATTTTGCTGCCTTGCGTTGGACCTTTTCTATTGAATCGATTTGGTTTTGTCTGTACGGATCCCAACCTACCGCTCCCTATTCCATAATTGGACGAACAAGGGTTTTGTACGCTAATTCTTTTGATTTTTGTTAGATTTCTTCAGAATACGCATAGAGAAATGTAGTGCTTTCCAGGCTTTCCTTGTGGTATTAGTGACTTGTTCCTCCCAACCCAGTTTGTTGTTCCTCCCAACCCAGTATTCAAATTTATTCCCAATACTTTTCGATTGCTGGTAAAATTCATGTTATGGGAATAAGTTAATTAAGTAGTAAAATATCGCTGCAATCGAAAGACCGTAAAGTGTTTTTTTGAGAGATTCCCAACTCTATGTAAAATTTTTATACTAGTTTTTAGAAAATGTGATTTTTGGTCAGTTTGGACTAAATCTCCCCCTAACATTCCAGGTCATTCAGAGAATTTATCTGTTGTATTATATATACACAATTTATTTATTACAATTTTGCTCTTGATTGAGCCTCTTCCTTGGAGGCTTAGTTTTAGTTTCGTTATTGGGAATTTTAAATCTTCTTTTCACTGCGATTAATTGCAATTTATATATAGCTTCTTGTAATATGGTTTTTGTCTGTGCTATTACGACTTCTGTATCCTCAATGTAAGCTTAATTCGTAATGCCTAAAAATGTAAAATACGTATGATACTGCGGTTAATTAATTTCTAATTCCTCTCTGTGTTTTAATAATCTGCAAAATTCGGCTTTCCACGATTTGCTTAATAAAAAGCCACTTTACCTGGTACTATAAAAACGAACGACATATGTGTATGTCACACATTTCATTATGTGGTCCACAAATCCAGAATGTTCCTTACGATGAAGATTTAATATAACGAACTAACTTATTCTTTTGCAATTCATTTTTAATTTTCAGATAAGTCTATATTGTATCTTAAAAGTATTTATTTCAGTCACTGACTTCACCGCATATGTTTAAGGTGCTACACCTTTACATTACATATTTAAAAGACGTATGAACGTTTTCGTTGGTCTACGCCAACATCATCAGATACGGAGTACATTTCAGCAATATCAGTGCTCTCTACATAATATCTACAAATACAAAACATATTTAGTGGCATTCAAAATGAGACATATTAAAAATCAACATTGCTGTGATACACATTGACATTCTATATGGCTGCCTTGATTGTCACTTACTTAAAATACACGTATAGATTACAAAAAATATTGATTTACATATATATAAATGCAAGTCTTCACATATGAGATAATAAAATGACATGATTTAAAAGTGATAAAAATAATAAAATATAAAACTAAGATAAAAAGTATTAGGAATGCGAAGAGTTGCAAAATTACAGTAATTGCATTTATTATATTCTTATTTCTGTTTCACAATAATATACATATATTTCCACCATAAAAAAGAATATAATAAATGCAATTACTGTAATTTTGCAACTCTTCACATTCATAATACTTTTTATCTTAGTTTTATATTTTATTATTTTTATCACTTTTAAATCATGTCATTTTATTATCTCATATGTGAAGACTTGCATTTACTGGGTGTTCAGTTCAAAATGTGTCTTGGCTCGCTGTATGCCGTCATGTGGCTAGTTGATGAGCCTAGAGAATTCAATCTTCCTACACTTCCGCAGCTCAGGTGTATAACCTAAGAGGCAGAGAAGATGGCTAGCAAGTACGGCGTTCATTCTGAAGAGTACGCACTGATACGTACGATAACGCCGGTAGTGGCAGGAATGTGAACTGTTTGGAAATACGTACTGTCGGGATATGGGGAGAGGGTTAAGACGATTACTTACGTATTTGTTGACATTAACTTCGACGGTCAACATGGACACGGAGCATTTGATTTGTGTTGTGGAATGTTACCGTACACAACCGATGATAACAAATACCCTGCGTACGACTTGCCGGCGCAAAACACAGTTCGAAAGAGGTTATGGTAGCACACAGACCGTACAGACCGCCATCTGTTGCTACGACGTTCAAGTTATACCGTACACGTTCTCAAGTTCAGATTGAAGAACTCCTTAAATAATAGGCAACTTCTCTAACATATCAGCTGAAACTCGCTTCAAATCGGTGACCCAACAACAGTGACGTCATGACACACTTTGAAATGAACACCCAGTATATATATGTAAATCAATATTTTTTGTAATTTATACGTGTATTTTAAGTAAGTGGCAATCAAGGCAGTCATATAGAATGTCAATGAGTATCACAGCAATGTTGGTTTTTAATATGTCTCATTTTGAATGCCACTAAATATGTTTTGTATTTGTAGATATTATGTAGAGAGCACTGATATTGCTGAAATGTACTTCGTATCTGATGATGTTGGCGTAGACCAACGAAAACGTTCATACGTCTTAAATATGTAATGTAAAGGTGTAGCACCTTAAACATATGCTGTGAAGTCAGTGACTGAAATAAATACTTTTAAGGTAACTTATTCTTGATTGATAGCACACATCTGATTGGTTGGGACAACTCAGCATGACGTTTTCAAATTTTGAGCAGTCAGACATTGTAACTAAGGGCCGTATTCATAGACATTCTTGGCGCGGGCTTCCGGTGGATGATCAGCGAACTAACGTTTTTTGTATTCATAAACCAGTGTTAGCGATATGATATGATATGAATCCTGGACAAGTAACCAGTCGATAGCCGGGGCTAGTTTAGCACGCTCGTAGCGCGGGCTAGCGAAATGTCTGTGAATAGCACCCTAAAAGTTTAGTCTACACAAGTATTGAGATTATAATACCCAGATTGTAGAATCTGTATCAAATTGAAATGCATAGAGAAATTACATTAAAGGATATGGTTGACTTTATTAAGTCATAATTCACAACGATTAGCGGCTGATGCTAAAAACTATAGTTTACACATTTTTTTTTTTCGAGTTTGGCATTTTTTCCGGTTATTATATGCTTATTTAAGTTGTGTTAACTCTCGCTAGTGGTTTTATATTTTATTTTATCCGTCTTAGTATTTATTTTATTATTGTAAATATTTTTGTTTTATCACTATTATTATTATTATTATTATTATTATTATTATTGTTACTATTATTTATATCAGCATTATTATTTGAGCCCTGTAAAATTTATGTAGACTACTGGACTGTACCCGAGCACGAGCATATGCTCATTTCGGGGATCTATTCATATTTATTCAATTCAAATGTAAATTGTAAATAAATTTGAAATTTGAAAATTTGAAATTTGAATTTGAAATAGTCATGTATTTAATTTTTTAAGGTCACATGTATTTATTTAGCCTGACGAGTTACTTCCTTGGTTTGAATTGTAAATTATTTAAAAATAGCGTGTAAGAGGGCTTTAGACTAGAAATGTTTAGCTTAAATGTAGTTCTGTTTATAAGTATGCATAAGGATGTAATTATTTGAACTGTTGTATCAGTGAAGCGAGGTGAGTCAGTGAAGTTATGGTTTTACAGTGCAGTGAACAGTTCCGATCAGTGATAATTTATAGCGTGAATGAAATGTGTTACAGAGTGTCAGTGAAATGTGTGCTAAAGTGTCAGTGAAATGCGTCATAGTGCCACTACAGTGAGTGAAATGAGAGTAAAGTGAAAGACTATTGAAACTTATGTAGGGCGTATACATAATTATGTAGGTTGTATTGTAAAATTAGGTATTTTATTTATGTTTTATTATTATTGTGTTAAATTGTATTGTGTATTCTTATTGTTTTTTGTATAAAATTGTATATGTATTGTAAAATTGTATTGTGTACTGTAAATTTTATTGTGTATTGCTTATCATTTTATTGTGTATTGTTTATATTGTGTATACCACTGCCACCGGGTGCTTGCCCACTTGCAGTGTAAATAAATACATACATACATGAAATATGTTCTCACAATTATTTCATTCATAGATTTCTAACCCAAGGGAAGGCTCTTCACTGCAAAACCTTCATTCTCCAGTTTTCAATTTTAGTTTCTTCTCAGTAAACCAGCCAATTTATTTTTCTCTTTTTGATCAGTTTCAGCATTGTTCTTTGTATAACATTTTAATTTCCTATTTTGTCTGTCCATTCCACATGTTCCATTCTTCTCCATATCCATATGTTTCTAGTCGTTTCCCTTCACTTCGTCGTAATGTCCTGTTTCTACCACATACAATGCCACACTTCACACAATTCAATTCACTGCTCTCCCTTCCTTAGTCCTTTTCCCGAAGGTCCACTGAAGGTACCCTTCTTCTATTAAAAGTTCCCTTTGCTGTTGCTATCCTCCCTTTGACTTCTGGCATCTCTTCATGTTAGTACTTATAGTGCATCCCAAGAAGCTGACGACTTGTGCTACTGCCTCATTTAGAATTCGCATTTTCACCTTCTTTATTTTCTTCCTGTTAATCATTGTCTTCTTCTTGTTTGCATTTATCTTCACGCAATACTATAAGGGTACAGTGCATCATTTATTCATAAATTTCAAAAAGGCATATGACTCGGTTAAGAGAGAAGTTATATATGATATTCTTATTGAATTTGGTATTCCCAAGAAACTAGTTCGATTAATTAAAATGTGTCTCAGTGAAACTTACAGCAGAGTTCGTATAGGTCAGTTTCTGTCAGATGCGTTTCCAATTCACTACGGGCTAAAGCAAGGAGATGCACTATCACCTTTACTTTTTAATTTTGCTCTAGAGTATGCCATTAGGAAAGTCCAGGATAACAGAGAGGGCTTGGAATTGAACGAGTTACATCAGCTGCTTGTCTATGCGGATGACGTGAATATGTTAGGAGAAAATTCCACAAACAATTAGGGAAAACACGGGAATTTTACTGGAAGCAAGTAAAGAGATAGGTTTGGAAGTAAATCCCGAAAAGACAAAGTATATGATTATGTCTCGTGACGAGAATATTGTACGAAATGGAAATATAAAAATTGAAAATTTATCTTTTGAAGAGGTGGAGAAGTTCAAATATTTTGGAGCGATAGTAACAAATATAAATGATATTCGGGAGGAAATTAAACACAGAATAAATATGGGAAATGCCTGTTATTATTCGGTTGATAAGCTTTTATCATCCAGTCTGCTGTCAAAAAATCTGAAAGTTAGAATTTATAAAACAGTTATATTACAGGTTGTTCTTTATGGTTGTGAAACTTGGACTCTCACTTTGAGAGAGGAACATAGGTTAAGGGTGTTTGAGAATAAGGTGCTTAGGAAAATATTTGGGGCTAAGAGGGATGAAGTTTCAGGAGAATGGAGAAAATTACACAACACAGAACTGCACGCATTGTATTCTTCACCTGACATAATTAGGAACATTAAATCCAGACGTTTGAGATGGGCAGGACATGTAGCACGTATGGGCGAATCAAGACATGCATATAGAGTGTTAGTTGGGAGGCCGGAGGGAAAAAGACCTTTGGGAAGGCCGAGACGTAGATGGGAGGATAATATTAAAATGGATTTGAGGGAGGTGGTATATGATGATAGAGACTGGATTAATCTTGCTCAGGATAGGGACCGCTTGCGGGCTTATGTGAGGGCGCAATGAACCTCCGGGTTCCTTAAAAGCCAGTAAGTAAGTAATACTACTCTCATCTGTCATTTAGATCTACAGTGTGTCCACCACGAACCTGACATAGTTCATTTGGCTGCCAAAAATCAATGAATGGAAATAAGTTGGTAACATGCATTGCAATATGTAGAGAAACTGTGGAAATTTCGTTGGCTATTTTTAAAAACCCGCGCGAGAGGTTGTACGTGGCGCTGCGGTAGCTTAAGTCAAAATAGCGACAGCGCAAGAACGAGCACAAGCGATCTGGTGGTATGCTGAAACAAATTCGGTGATTCAAGTGCAACGCAACTTTCGGCGCGTGTTCCAGAAGGAGCCACCATCACGGAACACCATTAAGACATGGAAACAGCACTTTTTGGCAACGGGAAGTGTGGTGAAATTGCATGCTGGCAGTAATCTGCGCGTATCAGAGGAGCGTGTAGCAGCAGTGAGACATGCGTATGAACGTAGTCCACGCAAGTCAGTTCGACAAGCGGGACGAGAACTGCAGATGCCGAACAAACAGTTAAGCGCAATACCTACCTCGACATGTTGGACCAATTTGTTGTGCCTCAGTTAATGCATTTGCAGCCGAACGTCATCTTTCAACAGGACGGCGCCCCACCACGTTGGAGCCTGATCGTTCGAGAATTTCTCGACACACAATTTCCCGGTCGCTGGATTGGGCGTGATGGACCGACAAGATGGCCACCTCGATCACCGGATATTGCCCCTCTAGACTTTTGCTTGTGGGGATATGTCAAGAACAAAGTGTATACAGGCCACAAAATTCGTGATCTCCAACAGCTACGCGGCCGCATAAGAGATGCCGTCAATTCCGTTACGCCCGAGATGCTTCAGAAGACCTGGCAGGAAATTGAATTCAGGCTAGATGTTCTTCGTGCAACGAGAGGATCTCATGTTGAGGTGTACTGATTTTTTAATAAAACTTGGTGAGTTACTCTTGATATTGCATTATTTTCTTTTTATCCCAAGCAGTATGAATTATACAGCAATTTCAAATGTGTCAGGTTCATGGTGGACACCCTGTATATTCCTTAGTATCATTCCCTTTTCTGCTAACAACGACATAGCATCAGCAAATCTTATGGACTTCAGTTTTTTTTTCCTCCAACTACTATCACACCTCTCATAATCCGAAAACAGTTCTTCACCATTTCCCCAAGTAATTGCTGAGCAGGATAAGTAATAAAACACCCAGACTTTCACTCGTTTCATATCAAGATTACTTAATAGCTCTTTCCAATCCATACCAAGCTTCTTCAGGATCCTCATAAGTTTATTCCCATCCGCTCTATCTAAAGATATGTCCAGGCTCAAAAATACTACACAGGTCTACCTTTCATTATTTTTCTCTCGGTATCTGCGACGTTTGTTCGCAGCGTACCAAATATATCTGTATTACATATCCCCTTCTGACGCCAAATTGCTCTTCTTCCAACTCTCCATCTCTCTTAGAATATAAATGTCGATCCAATATACGCAGGAGAATCTTCGCCAAGTGTGACATCAGACTGATAGCCCTGAAGTCGTTACATTTCTTGGCATTATTTTTTTCTTCGGTATTGGCAGCAATACTATCTTTGTACAGGGACATCATTTTATTTTTACTAACATTTTTAATATTAACCTGTCTATATCTTTAGAGAACCGGAAACACCGCTTGCTCCCCCCTCCAAGACTGGAGTTCGATGATACTGGCGTAAAACACAAATCACTCTACTAGGTATAGGATGGAAGAAAAGTAGTTCATCCATTTACGTCAACTAGGAAATATCGCGATTTTGAGTTTGATAATTTTCATTAGGTTTTTCTTTAATCAAAGTACAGTACTGTATTAAGAATAAGTGTTTTTACTCACGAAGTGAGTTATCCATGCGAACGTATTCATTATGCAGTGTATACTGTCTACAGCACATTAGCGTACAATTTAGAGAAAGAAGTTAAATTGAAAAATAATCATAATATGAATATTTAAACACAATTTTGAAAATGGTGGCCGTTCATTTCGTTACAGGCTTCAGTTCTGTTGTGCATATTATCGCACTACAGACTATTGCATCTAATTCCAATTGCCAGTTTCGTCCTTCGTATAGTAACTCATGTGGAAATAATTCTGTACCTACTCTACGTACTGTGAATTCAATCTTCACTTCTGCCCGATCCGAATATATAAAATTACTCAGACATGCTATCTACTGTCCGACCAAGTGGTTATGCCGCAGGATTGTAGAAAGGGAGGAAATCACGTGACAGTTCATTACTTAACGAGGCCCTTTTATTTAAGTTAAATTAAACAGCTGTATAATATTACGTAAACGTCTAATTCCTAAGAGAAATTAATGTTTTCAGAAAAGAGCTAAGACAGCCCAGCTATTACAAAGGGGCGAGCAGAAGCAGGTGGGGGAAATCGGGATGCGACGTAGGCAAACGGACAGTACCTGTGCGAAAATATGATTCAATATTGAAAGCTCTTTCGTCACTGGAAAACGCGAACATATTTCTGAAACGTACTATACTCAGTAACTCAGTACTGCTTACTATCTGCGGTCTTGGGTCTGTGTGGAGTTGGAACTTCCTTAGTAGAAGGGGTGGGAGTGAATTACATTCAAAATCTCAGGTACAATAAAAATTGAAGTAAAAATTAAATGATGTCCCTGTATATATTCCATGGCATAATGATAGAATTTCCTTCTTGTCTTACTAATTCAAAGCATCTTCCACCAACTCCTGATGCTTTCTTCGTCAATTATACGCAAAATTATTTGTTATAGAAAAATCTATATATATATATATATATATATATATATATATATATATATATATAATTTGAACTGGTAATGGAAATTACGGGAAAACGGCTGAACGGATTTTAATGAATGATCCCTCAGTTTGAAGCTTGGAACCCGAAGTTTTAAAGAAACATAGTAGTTTTCAGTGAAATGCCAATTTTTCTACATCATTTTCCTATTTTCCAAAATCCATCTTTCGTCGGTTTTGATAACTAATTAACTGCATTTCAGAATAAAACAAACACACACTACAATAAACAATAGGCTATAACACGAAGGCCATGACCTGCAGGATTGCTGACATATTTAGAGTTCAAATTCAATAGGTTATTAAAATCTTCAAGACTTGCTAAAAAATAATTTACAATTCTGATTCTGCGGTGTGTAATTTTCTGAATACAGCTGTGTATTGGATATTAAAATCTTCAAAACTTGAGGTGATTTGATGACATTATTTCCATTAAAAATGAAATATTGTTATAGTTAATGCCATGATGCGATTATTTTTCATTAATTATACATATTAATGCTATATTGATGATATGAAAGTGAAACGTTTTGGGTGATATAAGTAGATGTAAAAAATATATGAAATTATATCTTCATTTTTATAATTTACTGAGTGACGGCTATGTAATACATGACTACAAAACTTACGTAAGGTAATATTGTTATTAAAAATCAAATACTTTTATAGTTATCAATCAAGTGGGATTGGGTCTTTTTCATATACTTAATGGTGGTGTGGTGTAGATATTTATATGCATCATTGTCTTCAGTATTGGCTCGAGAGAGCGCAAAAATACAGTTCCTAAGGAAAGATCAAAAGGTATTACTTACTGATAAAATTAGAGGCCTACAAAATTTTGTAGTCTTCCGATCATTTCAGCAAGATCTCTAATCAGGTTAAAATGATTTTACCTTCTACATTTCAAGCTATACCAATATGCTATGTCTATTGTTCGAAAGCATAGCAAACCTGGCTATTTTTTTTAACTTTCGCCTACAATCCACAATAACCTGAAATAGCTATTGCTTTACTCCTACATGAAAAACCCACTGATCGTCCTGACATCGTTACTTGCGTTTTCGCGTTGAAACTGAAAAACTGAAGATGGATAAGTTCAAGAAAAAGTACTTGGCATAAAAAACATTGAGAGGGAGTATGTTTCATTATTATGGAAGCAAATAACTTTCAAAATGTCTGGTATTCTCCATTGAAAATAAATCTGAAAAATATTTATTTGAACGTCTAATGAACTTAGTTTGTAGCATTGGTTGCACAATTCACTAGTAAATATATACATTTAAAAAGTCATATATTGTTTTCACAATATTCGAGCCATTTATGTTAGATAATATTATATCAAAATGTATAAAAATAACGGTGCAAACTCAATACATATGGAAAGTGCCACTACTTCGAATAATACACCGTCTCTTTATAATTTTACACTTGTATTTTGAAAGTCACTATTTTAAATTAAGTATGAAATTAGATTTGCGTTTAAGTTGCTGCATCTGAACCTCGTTACCGCAAAGTTATTGTTTGGGTATCAAAATTAATTTTAATTAGCGTATTATATACGACTTCATGAAGAGTAAATTGTGGCAAGGATTGAAACTCAAGCCAAACTTTTCCTTTTCAAAGTTTAAACATAGTGATTATTGGGTATTTGCATACCAGGCTCTCAAAATTAATAAAGAAGGCAAGGTAAATCAATATATTCTCATTATTTTTGGCACGAGGAGCGACAGTTTGTAATTCAAGTTATGGGTGAGTTAAGGCTGTTTCACATAAGAATGTAGGTTGTGGAATTCAGGGAAAAATTAATTTAGTCACGCTAAAGACGATTCCTCCAATACCCAATCCACGAGTGATTCTGTGAGGTAGTATGTCACTTATTTTGTAATCATAATCTTTGTCTCCCATTGCTTACAAATGTACTACTAATGAACAACACACAATTAAATAAATAAAGTAAAGAAATGAATAAATAAATAAATATTTAAATAAATAAGTAAATAAATAAACACACAAACAAGTAAACAAAAAATAAATAAATACACAAACAAGTAAACAAGTAAATAAATAAATCAGTAAAGAAATAAACAAGTAATAAATAAATAAATAAATAAAAAACAAACAAACAAGTAAACAAACAAACAAGTAAACAAACAAACAAGTAAACAAACAAACAAGTAAACAAGTAAATAAACAAACAAACAAGCAAATAAATAAATACAATTACTCGTATGTCAATGATAAGATATTATTTCACATGAAATGAATGTGAGTTGATAAGAATACGGCAAAAATGTGAGATTAAATTGTTGAAATAATTAAAAATAAGATGGACATATATCCATTAGTTCATGAATGTTTTGTCTAAATAAGATATTAACTAAATTTATTGGTAGAATAGTAATTAATATCCGAAAACGTATTTGAATATATAGCTAATATTTAAGGAATACATTGACCTGGTTGGCGAGTTAGTATAGCGCTGGCCTTCTATGCCCAAGGTTGCGGGTTCGATCCCTGGACAGGTCGATGGTATTTAAGTGTGCTTAAATGCGACAGGCTCATGTCAGTAGATTTACTGGCATGTAAAAGAACTCCTGCGGGACAAAATTCCGGTACATCCGGCGACGCTGATATAACCTCTGCAGTTGCGAGCGTCGTTAAATAAAACATAACATTTTAACATTTAAGGAATACCGGTTCATTTTTCATTGTATTTGTAACATTTCAGGTATTGTAGCTAACTTAAAAAAAAAACAATTATTTAACTTTATGTGTTTAGGAAACATAGAAACAAAATCTTATTGCATCATTATGTAGTAATATGGATAAAGCATATTGAGATTTTTGGTAACTTTATTGGGTTCAACAAGATTAGATAGATAGAGAAATAAAACTATTAGGGAGAAATTAGGTGTTAGCAACACTGTTGATGACATTTGCAATTATCACTTACGTTAAAGGCGCTTGAAACTTGGACTCTTACTTTGAGAGAGGAGCAGTGATTAAGGATGTTTGAGAATAAGGTGCTTAGGAAAATATTTGGGGCTAAGAGGGATGAAGTTACAGGAGAATGGAGAAAGTTACACAACGCAAAACTGCATGCATTGTATTTTTCACCCGACATAATTAAGAACATAGAATCCAGATGTTTGAGATGGGCAGGGCATGTAGCACGTATGGGAAAATCCAGATGCACACAGAGTGTTAGTTGGGAGACCGGAAGGAAAAAATACCTTTGGGGAGGCCGAGACACAGATGGGAGAATAATATTAAAATGGGTTTGAGGGAGGTGGAATATGATGATAGAGACTGGATTAATCTTGCTCAGGATAGGGAGCGATGGCGGGCTTATGTGAGGGCGGCAATGAACCTCCGGGTTCCTTAAAAGCCATAAGTAATAGTAGTAGTGATATTAGAGGAAGCACATTAACTGAATGGATCCAGATTGTATCCCCATCTTGGCTTTCACAATTGACATAGAAGCAGGCGAAATTTGGGAAGACCAAAAAGAAGGTGACGAGATCAGGAATATATTTTTTATTTATAAGAAACAGAGCAACAGTCCCATTAATCTGGTTCATGATGATGATGATGATGATGATGATGATGATGATGATGATGAATATAGCAAAGAAAAATTCCTCATTTCTTAATGAGCTATATCTTTGCATGAAGAGCAAATTTCACAACCAAAATTTCTAAAATTTATAATTTTCGTACAATGTATTAATTTAAGTTTTACAGTATCATGTATTCCGTCTTATGAGAAAAATATTGTATCACCTTTAACTACTTTTTAATGTTTAACTCTCAGCCATGATTCTATGAACCGAATATATCTCCTTTTCACTGACATCGTCATTCTGCACTCCACTGCCATCCTATTTCAAATCTGATTCTCAAATCATCTATTAATTATGATATTGATTGATTAATAACGTTTGCATACATGAATATACAGGGTGTCTCTAAAATATTCTAACAAATTTTGGGAGTTGGTTTTACAATACAGATGTCTACAACAGAAGCATTTCAAAGCTAGAGGCCTTGACTTATGTAGATGTTCGAAATGCGATCATCCCAACTGAATACAGACTTGGGGGCGATGATACATTGGCTATCGTACACGAACAAATATCCCAGGCTTTCGGGGAATAATTGCAGATTAATAAAAGTAAACTGTTTCCATATCAACCACAGGGGTATCAAGAACTAAACATTTTAAATATACCCACAAGACGTCTAAATTTTTAAAGTCTGGTGAGCGAGGAGGCCACATAACAGACCGACTACGACATATCCATTTTGAGGAAAAAATATTATCAAGTTGGCGGCCAACATTATGTTCGAGCCGGTGTTTCTTCATGCATAAACTTCATTTTATGTCTTACGTGCATTTTCAAGAAGTCAGATGGGGGTATCACATTTGTAGCATTATATTCTGAGGAATAAGTGAAAGTCTCAGGAATCTTCTATGCCACATCAATAAATTTAAGAATGCAGTTATATTATCAGACTCAAAAGCAGCTATTCTATCAATAGTCTCTAAACACACACCCTCATCTCAAACAGCAGAAATAACTAAAATGTTCTCTCAATTAACATCATTCAATAAAAGAAATTGTATTCCAATGGATACCATCCCACTGTGGAATCCTGGAAAACGAGAATGCGGATGTTTTAGCAAAGAAAGGCAGCACTGCTACTAACAGACCTGTTACTAAATCTACGTATTACTCTGTGAAAAGATTTAAATCTACATACTTAGACTTCAACAAACAAAATTTGATAATACGATGAAAGAGTATTGGAAAGGAGAAAAATTCTCTCCGGCGCCGGGATTTGAACCCGGGTTTTCAGCTCTACGTCCTGATGCTTTATCCACTAAGCCACACCGGATACCACCCCGGCGTCGTACAGAATCGTCTCAGATTAAGCTCCAACTCTTGGGTTCCCTCTAGTGGCCGCCCTCTGCACTACGTCATAGATGTCTATGAACGTAGGACTGAAGTCCACACATGTGCTGAGGTGCACTCGTTATGAGTGACTAATTGGCCGGGATCCGACGGAATAAGCGCCGTCTTAAATCACGAAGTGATTTACGCATATATATATTATCATCGTATGATGACGCAGAATATCTGCATTAAAATATCATATGTACTTCGGTCCATTAAAATAATTTATAAAATTTGATAACACAATCTTAAGGGAAAAAATGGAACTCTCTGCATCATAATCCACAGTTAATTCCCGATTTACCACGAAAATCGTCTGTAGCTGCATTTAGATTGGCAACAGGCCATGATTGTTTGGCCAAACACCTGCATAGAATTGGAATATATCAGTCCCATTGTGCAACTCAAACCAAGAAATGGATTCGGAACACCTCAAAATCTGTGCTTCAGTGGCCGACCATGATAATATCTTTGAAAAATATTGGAGTACAAGAGGCCAAATGACTTTATTGTCAAACACCTGGCATCAGAAAAGAACAACATCTTCTGAGGAGTTCTACTTAAGGAATAGGCTGTACCTGTGAAATACTCCGGTTTCGGACGTAAGTGTATATGTGACTTCATTATTTTCGTATGTATAGCTTCGTTTCAAAATTTGTACGAGTATTTTAAAGACATCCGGTATCTATATATGAAAGTAAAAGACTTTTGTGCGAGCTCGTGCGTATTTGCATGTTTTCCGCACAGAACCAATACGCGGTAAGTGTGAAATACCACATTCAGTATTCCCAACGTAACACACATAACAATTTCCCTCTTCTTACCGCTTAAGCGCGACATTCATTTTACTGCTTTAGGCTTTTAACACATTATTTTTAGAGACTTTTAACATAGTAATAATTATAAATTGGAAACTTACCACTGCAATTTCACCTAAATTGCAATGTTAATTGTTGTTTTTAAATATTTGCAAAAATTAAGTAAAGTCTACTACTCCACGAAACTTATTGCATTCCTGATACAAGTAACATTAAGGAAGCCGTGAAAAAATCAACAAGATTCCAGATGCTGATGTTATTACTGCAATATGTTATATAAATAATATTGTTAAAATATTAAAATGAGAAATAAATCATTACATAACCTTACCGTTTGTTTTAAGTTCGCATTTATAAACTGGGGGAAAAAAAAGACAGACGTATATCACGGCCTGCTGGAGTATAGTAAACACAGAAAACATTTTATAGCAACAATGTTGAACAAAGATATTTTGGTTTTCCGAAGTTGCCGTCATTAAACAGAAACCAAGATGGAGATTTCATTGCAACTAATTAGAAATTCGTCTTTCAGGTATGTAATAAACGAACTTCGCACAAAATAATGTACGATACACGAGCGGTATGTTTGTTTTCATGTTCTCGGAAATTAAAAAAGCTCAACTATGTTTCGCTTTTTCAATCTTTTCCTCGACCATGAAAACGTCAACATACCGCTCTTGTAACGTATGTTACTATTGTCTAAGGATAATAATTATGGGTCCTCCTGAGGAAAAAGAGAATAAATGTTATGTACTTGTTACTGGAATCTGTACTCGCCTAGCTTATGTGGTTGTGAATTTAAATACAATTCCTTGACTTTTTTCTCGATTCACAAATAAGACAATGATGGAAATGTTCCATTTAGCGAAGTCTCCCGCTAATAAATGCATATGGAGAAGCGGTAGAATAAATACATAGCAGCTATCGACGCACCCAGTGGAATATTAAGTACCTGCAGCCAACAATGTGCTATACTGTAACGGTTCAGTGCACGCCATTTGCATACCTTATTTCTTGTTCATACTCTTGAAACCAAGGAATAAATTGTTGTGGCAAAATCAATATTTTTGTTCGAGATCGTGCGTATTTGCTTGGTTTCCGCACACAACCAATACGCGGTAAGTGTGAAATACCACATTCAGTATTCCCAACCTAACACACATAACAATTTCCCTATTCTTACCGTTTAAGTGACATATTGATTTTACTGCTTTAGGCTTTTAACATATTATTTTTACAGACGTTCAATATAGTAATAATTATAAATTGGAAACTTACCACTGCACTTTCACCTAAATTGCACTCTTAATTATTGTTTTTAAATATTTGCAAAAATTAAGTAAACTCTACAACTCCACTAAAGTTACTCATTCGTGATGCAAGTAACATTAAGGAAGCCGTGAAAAAATCAACAAGATTCCAGACTCATCATGGCGGCTACTTTGAACAAAGGAGATGTGGATCTGGAAGTTGAAGAGGCTTGGGAACAAGGCTGTGCTTCTCTGGTTCCCGAAAAATCCAGGGCAAGGTATGAAAGAGCCTATAATATATTCACAAATTGGTTGGAAGGGAAAAAAAGATAAATTAATGAAAAAACAATGCTTGCTTATTTCGAGAAAAGGACCACAACTTTTAAATCTGCTAATAGTCTGTGGTCAGAATATTCAATGTTAAAAACTATGATAAACTTGCCAATGTTATTACTGCAATATGTTATATAAATAATATTGTTAAAATATTAAAATGAAAAATAAATCATTACATAACCTTACCTTTTGTTTTAAGTTCGCTTTTATAGACTGGGGGGGGGGAAAGACAGACGTATATCACGGCCTGCTGGAGTATAGTAAACACAGAAAACATTTAAAAGCAACAATGTTGAAGATAGATATTTTTGTTTTTGCAAATTTGCCGTCATTGAACAGAAACCAAGATGGAGATTTCATTGCAACTAATTAGAAATTCGTCTTTCAGGTATGTAATAAACGATCTTCGCACAAAATAATGTACGATACACGAGGGGTATGTTTTCTTTCAATTCTCGGAAATTAAAAAAGCTCAACTACGTTTCGCTTTTTCAAACTTTTCCTCGAACATGAAAACTTCAACATACCTCTCTTGTAACACATATTAGTATTTCGTTGTGCAATAAATGAAGAGCCAGTCGCATAATGATGTAAAATACTTTCCCAAAAATCTGAAGAAGTGTATGTATTTATTTTATTTTAGTAGGTTATTTTACGACGCTTTATCAACATCTAGGTTATTTAGCGTCTGAATGAGATGAAGGTGATAATGCCGGTGAAATGAATCCGGGGTCCAACACCGAAAGTTACCTAGCATTTGCTCATATTGGGTTGAGGGAAAACCCCGGAAAAAATCTCAAGCAGGTAACTTGCCCCGACCGGGACTCGAACCCTGGCCACCTGGTTTCGCGGCCAGACGAGCTGACCGTTACTCCACAGGTGTGGACAAGTGTATGTAAATGAACTATTATTAGAAAAAGAATTTTTAAATTGTTGTCCGTAAATATGTTGTGCCATGGACAGTGATTTCTTATAAATTATTGCACGAATTTTATCCAGTGGCGTACGGTGAAATTTTATGTCAGAGAAGTAATAACACAAATTTTATACGTACAGTAGTGGCAAAAAAAAAACCGGATCGACGGAATAATCAAAGTCCCCGAAATGAACCACTGCGCATGCCACGCCCGCATTCACAAGATAGCGAGTAATCTATTGAAATTGTTGTAGTTTCGACTGCTGACGTAGCCCATTTCGAAAGCCATTAGAAAATAAGCTGGTAAAATTAATGTTCTGGGAATAATGAGTTAATTAAGTAGTAAAATACCGCTGCAATCGGAAAGTATTGGGAGTAAATTTGAATAAGGAACAAAAAAAAGTTTCCTTCCCAGGCAGGATTCGAACCACGGAAGTCTTGTTACCAGTCTATCGTGCTGTCACTGAGGACAAGGCTCTGAAATAAGCTACAAATATCGGTCCGGGTTTTTTTTTGCGACTACTGTACAGAAGAAAACTGTTAGCAACCAAGTCACCTAAATATTTTTGAAGACCAAAGCAATTCTCCTCTCATTAGCAGCAAAATCATCGATGACCTGGACATAGAATCCGCATTACTGCGAAAGCTTTCCAAAACACAATCTAATCTAATCTAACGAATACGCCTCGACCAGGACATGCACTCAGAAAAAGAATGTTTGACATTTTAATATTAGAGAATTCATAGTTCTCAGGATTAAAATCTAATTTCTGCAATAAAATGATTATTTTTCGCTTTATGAACAGGGGAAGCTATGCTTCCCTTGTCTTCTATGTAAGGGACGCCACTGATTTTGTCCATACTGCATATTATAAAAGTTCTTCTTCTTCTTCTTACCTTCAAGTATTAGGCCAAATGGCCTGTTACGATCTCACAGTTGAATTTTCAATCCAGCGCTTCTTTGGACGATCGAGAGATCTCTCCCCGTTTGGACGATAGTGGAGCATGACTTTTGGGATTCTATCTCTATGCATGCGATGCAGACGATTTATCCAGTTGTTCTGATAATGTTTTACGTGATTAATTACAGGTTCTAGTTGTAATTCTTCCATTACATCTTCATTGCGTTTGTGATCCCATTTCGTATATCCCGCTGTATATCTCATAAACTTGTATATTATACAAGTTTGCACCCTAAAATAACACGCTCAGAATTTAGATTGTTACACGAAAATTAAAACATGGGTATTTATTCAAATAAATTTAATTAGTAATTTTGTAGTCATATTTTAAGAAGCTACATGATAAAGGATCAAATTAAGTGCCGGCGCAGTGAATCGAGTCTCGGTATAGCTCAGATGGATAGAGCGCTCAGCGCGCATAGCTGAAAAGTCCTGGGTTCGATTCCCGGTTCCGGAATGAATTTTTCTCCAATAATAGATATATATCAGACTAATTAACAACAGTAATATACGTTATAGAAAATTTTCTGATAATGTCATTGATTTTATCGAATTTTTCTTGTCATGAAAATTATTTGGAAACTGAAAGTGGAGAAACAATTATCTCATTACAAGAGATATGACTTTAAAGCGAAAGGAACTTACCACAAACAATTACGATCAGTAGTGGTACGACTGGATAATTACCATGAGATGTATTAATCTTATTTCCAGAGTGCATTCCATTAGTTTTCTGCAAAAACAGACGTTACAGATATATGCCTTAGTCTTCTGCAATATTACATTCGCTGATAAATATTTGAGAAGATTAAGGCTTTCGCCTCCATGCAGTGAAAGAAGTGGACATTTGAAATTAATTTAAATATATAATTATGTAATAAAACGCTTCGGGCCGTATTCATAGACATTTTTAGCGCGGGCTTCCGGTGGATGATCAGCGTTTTTCGTATTCATAAACCATCGTTAACGATAGGATATGATTTGAATTCTGTACTAGTAACCAGTGGATAGCCGGGGCTAGCTTAGTACGCTCGTAGCGCGTGTTGCGAAATGTCTATGAATAGCGCCCTATATTTCTAAATGGGTGAAATGTGCAAATTATTATGTTTTTGTTTAGAATTATTATCAATAAATATATGCATGACTTCATTTTAAGCTTTATATTATAATTGACTCACTCAAATTGTAATTAGACCTAACAGTAAAAGAAGAGATTAATCACTTAATCTTTTAGTATTTTTATTGTTATTGTATTTAACATTAATTGATTACTTGTAAATAGTTTCTTTAATCTATCACAAAATATTTCAATATTCAGTAATTTCATCACTATACAATTTTGTTATTCTAGATTTAATTTGTAATTCAGTAAATATAAAATATTCTTTGTCTCTCTATGATAAATTATCTAGCTTTAATTATTCAGGTAATCTTTTCGTACTTTGATTTTATTGTAATTGTAAATTTAATACTAATTGTAATATTGTTTGTAATTGTAATTGTAAATTTAATACTAATTGTAATTTTATTGTTCATATTGTAGTTGGAATCTCCTGGTAGAGGGGCAGAGAAGGCCTGACGGCCTTATCTCTACCAGGTTAAATAAATAAATACTACTACTACTAATACTACTAATACTAATTGTAATTACAATTGTAATTGTATTCTTAATATTGTAGTTGTAATCCCCTGGTAGAGGGGAAGAGAAGGCCTGATGCCCTAATCTCTACAAGGTTATGAAAATAAATAAGTAAATAAATAAATAAATAAATAACAAATAAATAAATGAATAAATAAGTAAATAAGTAAATAAAAAGTAAGCAAATAAATAAGTAAATAAATAAATAAAAAGTAAATAAATAAATAAAAAGTAAATAAGTAAATAAAAAGTAAATAAATAAATAAGTAAATAAATTAATAAATAAATAAATAGACAGACAGAGACAGAGACAGGCAGACAGACAGACAGATAGGTAGATATATAAATAAATAAATTAATTAATTAATAAACAAATGAATAAATAAATAAATAAATAAATAAATAAATAAATAAATAAATAAATAAATAAATAAATAAATAAATAAATAAATAAATAAATAAATCAATAAATAAAATACTTATTATGATTAATACCCAAGATGACCTAGAGTGTTTCATGTAAGCGTTTTATCGCCAGCGTTTCCTCTTAAAATCTGCATCATATTGGAATAAAACAACTGAACTTAATGGAAAAATTTATCACTTATTAATTTTGAGCGGCATGAAATTTTCAACGTAATTTATCATTACCCAATTTAGCGCCAATACGCTTAGTTTGCTGTTGAGGTGCAAAAAAGGTACCGATATGACAAACGCAGTTCAATTGTTTTTGTGGTAAGGTATTTATCTGCATTCTGTCAAAATCAGGGCACAAATTAGAGGAATTAGCTGGTATATAATTAGGTGTATTAAGTAAATATGTTATGAACATTAAACTATGCAGAAGCCAATTACATAATATGAACACTATGGCAGATGTGTACTCTGTCTGAACGCTACAATTGAACAAATCAATCCTCCTCCGTGTATATTTAGTGCGGAGCACATAGCAGGGGGCTTGTGCAGCAGTGTTTTGACCTGAAACGGCTTAATTTTTCCTTTTGTTATAACACATTCACATTTTTCTCTGCTTCATTGCTGTAATTTGATGCGAAAACTAAGCAATACAGTTTTCTTACAACTATCTTTATGCAATATAGAAATCAGGACATTTTGACGCCTGTATAGTCTTATCATTAAAGGGCACGGAAAAATATGAGCTTCGAAAATTATTAAAAACGTTTGATCTTTCAAAAAGTTAACAGTAAGATGTAAAGTGAATAAATGTGGAGCAGTATAAAACGTTAACAAATATAAATGATACTCGGGAGGAAATTAAACACAGAATAAATATGGGAAATTCCTGTTATTATTCGGTTGAGGAGCTTTTATCATCCAGTCTGTTGTCAAAATATCTGAAAGTTAGAATTTATAAAACAGTTATATTACCGATTGTTCTGTATGGTTGTGAAACTTGGACTCTCACTTTGAGAGAGGAACATAGGTTAGGAACATTAAATCCAGACGTTTGAGATGGGCAGGGCATGTAGCACGTATGGGCGAATCCAGAAGTGCATATAGTGTGTTAGTTGGGAGGCCAGAGGGAAAAAGATCTTTAGGGAAGCCGAGACGTAGATTGGAAGATAGTATTAAAATGGATTTGAGGAAGGTGGGATATGATGATAGAGACTGGATTAATCTTGCTTAGGATAGGGACTGATGGCGGGCTTATGTGAGGGCGGCAATGAACCTCCGGGTTCCTTAAAAGCCAGTAAGTAAGTAAGTAAGTATAAAACGTTTGAAAAAAAGGTTGACTACATTTTTGTTAGTAATTTTGAAGAGATTCCGTGCTACGAATAAATTTTAGCAAAGTATTGATATCGACATTAAACTTATAATAAAACTGTACAATTTTTTAGTAGGCCTACGTGCAAGAGAGCTATTCTATTTGTGACATATATGAAAACGCTGCCGTGAGAAAAAATAAGATAATGATGTAGTCTACAATAGACACCGGCAAATCAGACAAGACTCGCGCCCGTAACTGCCTGCCGTCAGGCTTGGGTTCTGTTGGAGCTAGAGAGCAAGTTAAAAGTTAGGACTGGCCCATTCAGCCCGGATTTTATAAGCCCTGTCAAGGCGGGACTCTACAAAGCCTGCCTATGTGCTCGTATTGTATAGTGACTTGCATTCATGAAAGCCAATCTATATTGGTTAAGATGAAACAGTACTACTACTTTGAAATCCAGTTCCGTGCCTAAATAGCCAACTTCAAAAAATCTTTATTTTCTGGTACAATGCGACAGAAAATTATTGACTAAAACATAGTTTTACAATTTATTGCACTACAGAATATCATAGTTAGAGAAGAGAAGAGAAGAGAAGAGAAGAGAAGAGAAGAGAAGAGAAGAGAAGAGAAGAGAAGAGAAGAGAAGAGAAGAGAAGAGAAGAGAAGAGAAGAGAAGAGAAGAGAAGAGAAGAGAAAGGGGGGAGGGGAGGGGAGAGGAAGGGAATAATGCCTGAATACCTTCCTAACAGCTTGCTTCAAATCTTAAACTGTCCGGTATCTATGTTTAGAGAGAAGAGGAGAGGAGAGGAGAGGAGAGGAGAGGAGAGGAGAGGAGAGGAGAGGAGAGGAGAGGAGAGGAGAGGAGAAGAGAGGAGAGGAGAGGAGGAGGGAAGGGAAGGGAAGGGAAGGGAAGGGAAGAGAAGAGAAGAGAAGAGAAGAGAAGAGAAGAGAAGAGAAGAGAAGAGAAGAGAAGAGAAGAGAAGAGAAGAGAAGAGAAGAGAAGAGAAGAGAAGAGAAGAGAAGAGGAATAATACCTGCATACCTCCCTAACAGCTTGCTTCAAATCTTAAACTGTCCGGTATCGATGTTTAGAGAAGAGAAGAGAAGAGAAGAGAAGAGAAGAGAAGAGAAGAGAAGAGAAGAGAAGAGAAGAGAAGAGAAGAGAAGAGAAGAGAAGAGAAGAGAAGAGAAGAGAATAATACCTGAATACCTCCTAACAGCTTGCTTCAAATCTTAAACTGTCCGGTATCGATGTTTAGAGAAGAGAAGAGAAGAGAAGAGAAGAGAAGAGAAGAGAAGAGAAGAGAAGAGAAGAGAAGAGAAGAGAAGAGAAGAGAAGAGAAGAGAAGAGAAGGGGAGGGGGAGGGGGAGGGAGGGAGGGGAAGAGAATAATACCTGAATACCTCCCTAACAGCTTGCTTCAAATCTTAAACTGTCGGTATCGATGTTTAGAGAAGAGAAGGGAAGGGAAGGGAAGGGAAGGGAAGAGAAGAGAAGAGAAGAGAGAAGAGAAGAGAAGAGAAGAGAGAGAAGAGAGAAGAGAAGAGAAGAGAAGAAGAGAAGAGAAGAGAAGAGAAGAGAAGAGAGAGAAGAGAAGAGAAGAGAAGAGAAGAGAAGGGGAGGGGGGAGGGGGAGGGAGGGAGGGGAAGAGAATAATACCTGAATACCTCCCTAACAGCTTGCTTCAAATCTTAAACTGTCCGGTATCGATGTTTAGAGAAGAGAAGAGAAGAGAAGAGAAGAGAAGAGAAGAGAAGAGAAGAGAAGAGAAGAGAAGAGAAGAGAAGAGAAGAGAAGAGAAGAGAAGAGAAGAGAAGGGAAGGGGAGGGGAGGGGGAGGGAGGGAGGGAGGGGAAGAGAATAATACCTGAATACCTCCTAACAGCTTGCTTCAAATCTTAAACTGTCCGGTATCGATGTTTAGAGAAGAGAAGAGAAGAGAAGAGAAGAGAAGAGAAGAGAAGAGAAGAGAAGAGAAGAGAAGAGAAGAGAAGAGAAGAGAAGAGAAGAGAAGAGAAGAGAAGAGAAGAGAAGAGAAGGGGAGGGGGAGGGGGAGGGAGGGAGGGGAAGAGAATAATACCTGAATACCTCCCTAACAGCTTGCTTCAAATCTTAAACTGTCCGGTATCGATGTTTAGAGAAGAGAAAAGAAGAGAAGAGAAGAGAAGAGAAGAGAAGAGAAGAGAAGAGAAGAGAAGAGAAGAGAAGAGAAGAGAAGAGAAGAGAAGAGAAGGGAAGGAAGAGAAGAGAAGAGAAGAGAAGGGAAGGGAAGGGAAGGGAAGGGAAGGGAAGGGAAGGGAAGGAAGGGAAGGGAAGGGAAGGGAAGGGAAGGGAAGGGAAGGGAAAGAGAAGAGAAGAGAAGAGAAGAGAAGAGAAGGGAAGGGAGGGAAGGGAAGGGAAGGGAAGGGAAGGGAAGGGAAGAGAAGAGAAGAGAAGAGAAGAGAAGAGAAGAGAAGAGAAGAGAAGAGAAGAGAAGAGAAGAGAAGAGAGAGAAGAGTACCTGAATACCTCCCTAACAGTTTGCTTCAAATCTTAAACTGCCCGGTATCGATGTTTAGAGAGATGCTACTTAATTATTCGCCACAGGGAAATCACACCGCATTTCTACGGAAAACTTCACACAGGAAACGGCGCCCATCGTTTTGTACCGCGACAATGATGGTGCCATACTGATGTTCTGGATCACTAAACAAGCTGGAACGTAAAGTATCAACAGTTGTCGCACATCTGCTATGACATGTTCAAAATAGATGCACGTCAACATACAAACAAGGTGGAGGGGTGACAAGACTTTCGGACCTAACTGTAGTTCTCCATGGAATTGTATTTAGTGAATTAAAGGAAACTAATTAATTCCTAATTCTCAAGAAAAGACTTATAAATAGCTGATGAACCAGCCCTCCATATGTTCAATGCTTTTTTCTTAAAGTGAAATCTTTCAAATCCAAGTTAGAAAATTATCTTATGACGAGTTGCCAAACTAACTTACTATTATGACAAGTGTTGTATTGCATGTTTCCACGTATTCACATTTTTTTTATGTTCTAGTGATATTTAAGTTATTTTATATTTTGTTTTCATATTTTCCGATAACGGTATATCTCTAATGTGATAAGTTGAGATATATATAAACATAATTTTCCTTACTGTGTATACTTAAAAATATTGTATTCATTGTATGCTTTGTACTGCACTATTGTATTACTACTATTAGTATTATTATTGCTATTAGGACTGTTATTATTATTTTATTTATTATTATTATTATCATTATTATTAGGCCTATCATTACTATTCTTATTTATTATTATTATTATTATTATTATTATTATTATTATTATTATTATTATCAATAATTGTCTTATTTTTTTATACTTTGTAGGCCTCATTTATTTTTGACCTGCTTTTCCCATTTTATTATGCTTTTTTCTTTCTTTCTGTATGTTATATATTATGTCTGATTTCTTCTTACTTGTTGTTTACATTTTATTATTATTATCTTATTCAGTTTTGTGTGTACTTTGTAAATTTGTAGTGTTTCTATAACGCAGTTTTTACTCCTGGTTGAGTGTTAGAGAAGGCCGTATGGCCTTAACTCTGCCAGGTTAAATAAATCATTATTATTATTATTATTATTATTATTATTATTATTATTATTATTATTATTATTTATAGTCCCGTTCGTGATAGGAATAATGGACAATCTTTAGCGTAAGACAGATGCATCAGTATAAATTAAGAATGAAACAAAACCTCAAAATTAGAGATATTAATTTGTGGATAAGATTGTACGTGGGTAAGCGAGTGAATTCATTTAAGCTTATGTTAGTGTACGAGTATTTGCGCGGAGATGTAGTCCAGGCTGTACACAACACAACGCTCCCCTCTACAAAGTGCCCATTTATATGATAAATAATAAACACGTTACTGTTTTATACAAGCTTCAAACTTTATTGGCGAAATTTATATCTTATTTTCCGCTGTTGTAAGCCCGGGAGTGATAGACCTAACGTCATTTACATAACTTCCCATATCCCTAACGGAAGGCCTTCTCATCCCCTCCCCACTCGAAACGAGCTGTGTAGCTGCCGCTGAAGAGGTCTCGCAGACCGCAAAGACAAACTAACCCAGTACATAAAATGGAGATTTAGAGCTCGTTGAGATGCAGTATTGTGTATACCTTGTGTATGTGCTGGTCCTATCCTTGTTTCACAGTCGAAATCAGCATTTTGTGGCGATTCAATTTGCCTGTTTGATCTCTAATAATGAAGTTCTTTTCTGATGATGTGTTGAATTAAAAATCTATATATACTAGTGGCTTGTGCAGCAAATGCTGCAAACTAAGTTCATTAGACGTTCAAATAAACATTTTTCAGATTTATTTTCAATGAAGAATACCAGACATTCTGAAAGTTATTTGCTTCCATAATAATGAAAGATACTCTCTCTCGAGCCAATACTGAAGAGAACCACGCATATAAATATATACACCACACCCCCATTAAATAATATGAAAAAGAACCAACCCCACTTGATTAATGACTATAAAAATATTTGATTTTTAATAATATTATTATCTTACGTAAGTTTTATAGCTTTCAGTAACATATACTATATAGCCGCCACTCAGTAAAATATAGAAATCAAAATCTAATTTAAGTTATTCTCTACATCTACTTATATAATCCCAAAACGTTTCACTTTCATATCATCAATATAGTATTAATATGTATAATTAATGAAAAATAGTCACATCATGGTATTAATTACAATAATATTTCATTTCTAATGGTAATAATGTCATCAAACCACCTCAAGTTTTGTAGTTTTTAATATCCAATACACAGCTCTACCCAGAAAATTACACACAACATAATTGAACCTGTAAATTATTTTTAGTAAGTTAAGTTTTTAAAAACTAATTTAATTTGAGCTCTAAATATGTCAGCATTCTTGTAGATCATGGCCTTCGTGTAATATTGTTCACTAGTGTGCGTTTTTTTTTTATTCTGAAATGCAACACGGCCGATTTGATGCTCGCTTCGCTTCTCCTGAATGCAATTAGCTAGTTCTCAAAACTGACGACAGATGGATTTTGGAAAATAGGAAAATTATGTAGGAAAATTGACATTTCACTGAAAACTACTATTTTTCGGAAAACGTTGGGTTCCATGCTTCAAAATGAGGGGCCACTTATTAAATTCCGTTCAGCCGTTTTCCCGTAATTTCTATTACCAGTTCAAATTATATATATAGATAATTTGAACTGGTAATGGAAATTAAGGGAAAACGGCTGAACGGATTTTAATGAATGACCCGTCATTTTGAAGTTTGGCATCCAAGAATTTTCAGAAAAATAGTAACTTTTAGTGAAGCGTTAGTTTTCCTAGACAATTTCCCTATTTTCCAAAATTCATCTTTCGTTACTTTTGAGAACTAATTGCATTTCAGCACGGATTTCAGAATAAAACAAAACACACACTACAATAAACAATAGGCTATTACACGAAGGCCATGACCTGCAGGATTGCTGACATATTTAGAGCTCAAATTCAATTGGTTATTAAAAACTGCAAGACTTACTAAAATAATTTACAGGTTTGATTCTGCGGTGTGTAATTTTCTGAGTATAGCTGTGTATTGGATATTAAAATCTACAAAACTTGAGGTGGTTTGATGACATTATTACCATTAGAAATGAAATATTATTATAGTTAATGCCATGATGTGACTACGGTTCATTAATTGTACATATTAATGCTGTATTTATGATATGAAAGTGAAACGTATTGGGAATATCTTAAATTAGATCTTCATTTCTATAATTTACTGAGTGGCGGTTATTATACAAAACTTGCGTAAGATAATAACATTGTTATTAAAAATCAAATATTTTTATAGTTATTAATCAAGTGGGTTTGGGTCTTTCTCACATACTTAATGGCGGTGTGGTGTAGATATTTATATGCGTCATTCTCTTCAGTATTGGCTCGAGAGAGCGCAAAAATTACAGTTCCTAAGGAAAAACCAAAAGATATTACTTACTGATAAAATAAGAGGCCTACAAGATTTTGTAGTCTCCCGATCATTCCAGCAAGATCACTTAGCAGGATAAAGTGATTCTATCCTCTATATATTAAGGTAGTTCACGAAACATGAAGCAGCTATACCATGGTGCTATGTCTACTGTTCGAAAGCATGGAAAATCTGACATTTTCTTAACTCTCTCCTACAATCCACAATGACCTGAAATAGCTGCTTTACTCCCACATGAAAAATCCACTAATCGTCCTGACATTGTTACTTGCGTTTTCGCTTTTAAACTCAAAAACTGAAGATGGATGGGTTCAAGAAAAAGTATTTGGCATAAAGAACCATTCAGAGAGAATATGCTTCATTATTATCAAAGCAAATAACTTTTAAAATGACTGGTAGGCCTATTCTTCATTGAAAATAAATATGAAAAATTTTTATTTGAAATTCTAATGAACTTAGCTTTCAGAATTTACTGCACAAGCCACTAGTCAAGATATATTTAGTACGAATGTAGACATTCATACTAGAGACAAATTAGATTTCTATCTAACCCAGGAATGTCAAAATTCCTCTATTACATTCTCATACTACGATACAAGCAATACAAATCCAGCAAGATTCACTTATCAGGAAGATAAAGTACAATCATCGCTCTTAAGGAAATGTTGTACGCGTTCTTAAGAGCACGCAGTGCAGATGTTTTGACAGCCCTGATCTAACCTCTATTAGTCTCAGCTGTTATAATAAAAGGAGTTCACTGTTCATCCATTATGGTCTTCAATGCACTGCCTAATTAAATAGTGAATTGCAGAAACCTTGCAAGTCACATTTCGTCTCAAATTCACCTTTTCTTATGGTTGTAGTATTCACAGATAGCCCTCTCAAATGGTGCAGAAACGCCACACGTCCAGTTCGATGCACATTTGATTCCTACAATGTTACAGTGAATTGCAGGAACATCACAGTTCCAGAACATCTGGAATCTTCTAGAAACCAACAATTTTTCAGTTTCCTTTTCATTCATTCTTTATACATTTACAGTCTTACTAATAAACCGTGTATAGTTTTTATACGAGACTTATGCAGAGTTGAGACAGAAAACGCTACTAATAAACCGTGAATAAGCTATGGACGTATAAACAGGCTGTAACTATACAATCGGAATTGCTTTGCAGTACACGAAACCCCTTGTTTAAGAGTTGTATATAGGGAAAAAATGGCCGCCCCTTTAACAGCTGTTCGTATCGATTGTCATTTTATGATGATGTTTACCTTGTAACCACAGAAGAACAAACCAAAGATCACAGAATTATTAGAATAATATTGCTATAGCTTGTACTCTTTGACCAAAATGTAGTGTGGTAATCGATTAGAGCCAGTTGTACTATCGATATTTAACACGCCACATTAGAGCGCTCTACCGGATCCAATAGAGAACCTCAGATATTCTATTACCTTTCGTAACGAAGTAATGACGAAACTATGACGTAGCTGTGTAACAGTTGTACTGTTATACACGACGTATGTAGTGATTATTAGTAAGGAATTTACACAACGACTTATAAACGAGCTACTCATTGTATAAGTATAAGACAGTTAAAAGTCTCTATATAGAGTTTTTATTAGTAAGACCGTTAAAGTAATTTGAGGAAATAAATGCACTGTTCATATATTTTTGCATTTTTATGTATCTGTGTAGGTACTTGTTCAATTTCATGGCAAAAATATCCATTTAAAGTTGCTATAAGATAAAAAAAAATGTCCTTGTCTATCTTCTGCTATAAATTTGTTAAAAGAATAAAAATATTGTTACCGGTAATGAATTGCAAAAACCCCACATGTCCACGCAATTCAGTTTTCTTCCAGAATATAATAAAAGAAAAAAAATAAGTTCGTATATGTTGAGCTTGCGTCCAAAACTAGATCTGTAAATGAAAATGACGACCAGCAACTCAACGCCAAGGCACCGTAGGACATGCTTTCGAAATAAGTACATAGTAAACGTTATATTTTAAGGATAAAAAATTATGATATAAGATGTATGTGCAGAGACCCAAATATAGGATAATATACAGAATTTTTTCAGCATTTTTCCTCATGTCAGTAACATTTTTTGAAGTGTAGAAATATATTATATTTGAATAATTTCAAGGGAAAAATTGTTCCGGGGCCGGGTATCGATCCCCGGACCTCTGGTTGAACGTACCAGCGCTCTCCCAACTGAGCTACCGGGAACTCCACCCGACACCGTCTCAACTTTTCCCTTTATATCCACACAACTCGCGTGGGCTGACGAAAAGCCAGAGACCCACATCGAGTGCACACAAACTCTGTGTGACTTGGAATTGTGGTTTTCTGTTAACGTACCCAGTGACGTATATATTATGCAAAACTAGTCTTTCAGGTGAAGCTCTCTGTAAAGCAGATTTGAATAATTTCAAGGGAAAAATTGTTCCGGGGCCGGGTATCGATCCCGGGACCTCTGGTTGAACGTACCAGCGCTCTTGCCAAATGAGCTACCCGGGAACTCCACCCGACACCGTCTCAACTTTTCCCTTTATATCCACACAACTCGCGTGGGCTGACGAAACGCCAGAGACCCACATCGAGTGCACACAAACCCTGTGTGGCTTGGAATTGTGGTTTTCTGTTAACGTACACAGTGACGTATATATTATGAAAAACTAGTCTTTCAGGTGAAGCTCTCTGTAAAGCAGATTTGAATAATTTCAAGGGAAAAATTGTTCCGGGGCCGGGTATCGATCCCGGGACCTCTGGTTGAACGTACTAGCGCTCTTGCCAACTGAGCTACCCGGGAACTCCACCCGACACCGTCTCAACTTTTCCCTTTATATCCACACAACTCGCGTGGGCTGACGAAACGCCAGAGACCCACATCGAGTGCACACAAACTCTGTGTGACTTGGAATTGTGGTTTTCTGTTAACGTACACAGTGACGTATATATTATGCAAAACTAGTCTTTCAGGTGAAGCTCTCTGTAAAGCAGTTTTGAATAATTTCAAGGGAAAAATTGTTCCGGGGCCGTGTATCGATCCCGGGACCTCTGGTTGAAAGTACCAGCGCTCTCCCAACTGAGCTACCCGGGAACTCCACCCGACACCGTCTCAACTATTCCCTTTATATCCACATAACTCGCGTGGGGTGACGAAACACCAGAGACCCACATCGAGTGCACACAATACCCGGTCCCGGAACAATTTTTCCCTTGAAATTATTCAAATCTGCTTTACAGGGAGCTTCACCTGAAAGACTAGATTTGCATATATTATATTTACTTAATATGCCTGTTTCCTCTTGTTTTCTACTTCATTTTCTACTTATGTCCGAGTGACGTTGCGATCTCACGACAGCTTGTTTTCTACATATATCTGCATTATCTGCAGACACATTAATTTCTAGTCTATACAAGGCAACTTGTGGGGTTTATTCGATTAATTTTCCAGGGCCAATTTAATTTGATTTGCAATAAATATGTTACGGTATTTTCAGTTTTATTTCACTTCATGCCAAAGGATTCTGAACGATTCAATTCAAATCAATTCAATTTATTAAGCCATTAAACATACAGTGATAGGCTTCGTCACAATACAGAATGGAGGAAAAAAACATACATTTGAAAATACACATGTAATTGAAAACAGTAAAGTTTAAACAGAATGAAAAAATGAAAACACTTCACTCTTAATGTAATAATTGTAACTAAATGTAAATAACCTTATTTATTAAAAACAATTTCGTATGAATTTGTGTTAAGAAACTCATCTACAGAGTAGAAAGGATTAATTAACCCTAGCACTGCTAAGGGGGGGCAAAAATTGCCCGCACTATTTGTTTTATTTGTGTAGAATATGTAATTGTTGACCTGAAGAAACAAGATTGTAGGTAGTTGTAGATTAATATCTCAAGTATATAATGACATGGACTTATAATTTTTATGATTTATTTAAATCTGCCTACCATCTTCATTTATAGTGCGGGCAATTTTTGCCCCCCCTTATACATGGGTGTGACAATTTTTCTGTCTGAAAATATTGATCAATAATCAGATTATTATACATTGTTTGATTGTTAGTACCACTGGATATACAAATTTAATTCAAATTATGTTGTCATTGTTGCTTTTAAAGTAATAAGTAACTGTCTTGTTATTCAAACTGGAACAGTTGGAAATTAGTTGTGTGAAATGTCTAGTAATAATCAGAGTGCCAAAATGTCTCGGAGTTTTCTCACAGAAAAAGAGGTGACAGCTATGGTAAATGAAGATAATATAGATGATGCAAGTGATCCAGAAGAAGGTGATAATGTTGTGACATACGACAGTGACACTGAATATCACAGAGAAATTGAAAGTGACTCAAGTTCGCGAAGTTCATCCCCTGATCAGCAGCACGCTTCTACTTCTAACATCGCTGTTATAGCAAGAAGTGGTAGGTCAGTACAGAATATAGTGAGTTTCCATGAAGGTTTGACCTCTAATGCGTCAGAATCTTTCAAAAATAGTGAACATTATTGTGCATCATACTAACGAAGAAGCTAGTATTAGGAATCTAAAACTTACAAACACAGAAGAATTATATGCCTTCATTGGTATTTTGATACTCATGGGTGCAAATAATGACAGTGAACTGCCAATTGATGATTTATGGGGAAAAGTACTGGGCAAAAACATCTACACAGCTACAATGAGTCGTATTCGATTTGGAGAACTTCTGTCTTTGATTAGATTTGATGATAAGCAAACAAGAACTGAAAGACAAAAGCAAGATAAGTTTTGCCCCATTCGTGAAGTTTTCTATAAGATTGACGAATTGTTTGTAAAATACTACATACCTAGTGCACATCTATCAATCGACGAAATGCTCTCGCTCTTTCGAGGAAGATGTCCATTTAAAGTCTTTATGAAAGACAAGCCAGGCAAATATGGCATATTGATTAGGATGTTATCGGATGCACACACCCGGTACATTCTGAAAATGGAGGTCTATACAGGAAAGGACGAGCGACCCGCCGAGGAACGGAGTGCAAAGGCAGTTGTTAGACGCCTAGTGAAGCCGCTGGAAGGAACCGGAAGAAATGTAACAACGGATCGTTATTATACATCCATCGAGCTAGCGGAGGAACTTTACAATGATAAGCTGACTTTGGTGGGGACTTGAAGAGTAACAGAAAGCACATACCGGAAGAGCTAAAGAAGACGCAGGATCGAGAGCTATATTCCTCTAGATTCTTATTCACAGACCCGAAAACAGGCAAGGCACCAGTTACCTTGGTTTCATACATCACCAGACTCAAGCCCACTAAGAATCTCCTACTTCTATCCACACAACATAATGATAGAAAAGTGGATGAGTCGACAGAGAAAAAGAAAACAGATGTTAATCTCTACTATAATGAAACAAAAGGAGGTATAGACAGCATTGATCAAATGACGCGACATCACTATGTGAAGCGGGGGACTAGAAGGTGGCCACTATCTATATTTTTCACCTTGATAGATAATTGCATGTCTCAATGGTGGAACAATTTTCATGAAAAACAACCCCGACTGGAATAAGAAGAAGCATAATGTAAGAAGGCTCTATATCCTAGAGTTGGGCCAACAACTAGTTAGGCCAGTTGTGGAAGAGAGAGCCAAGAATATTATAGGTTTGCAAAAGCCTATCATCTCTGCAATAGAAAGTGTTCTAGAGAAAACGCTTCTCATTACTAGTGTAGTTGTTCCTTCTGGTGCATCGTATTCACGGGGAAGATGTCATCTCTGCTTGAAGACAAAAAGCTCTAAAAGGGAAAAAGACAAAATGACAAAAGTATCTATAGTTTGCTGCAGGTGCTGTAAATATGTTTGTTCCACTCATTCTGCAAAAACAATCATATGCACCAATTGTGAAAATGAAAGTGAAAGTGAGTGAAAAAAAAGCTATTGACAATTGAGCAATTTGTGACTTTGATTTTTAGTTTTGTTATTTGTGGTCTACAATAGTTTTGTTGATTACTTAGTACAGAAAAGCCTGAAGTTTAAAAAGTCAAAGCATTAGCCTATATGAGAAATATACGTTTTTATAAGATTATTTTCAAAAACTCATATACTGTATGTGTCTTTTAGAATGTTCCTGATATAGACAATTGTGTAGTAGGCTAAATATTAAAATAATGTTTTGTTCATTACTTAGTACAGAAAAGTCTGAAGTTTAAATATCCAAAGCATTAGCCTATGTGAGAAATATACGTTTTTATAAGACTATTTTCATAAATACTTATATGTGTGTCTTTTTTAATGTTCCTGATATAGAAAATCGTGTAGTAACATAGTAAAGTAATTCTTAGTCTATTAAAAAATCAAAACAAAGCGCGGGCAATTTTTGCCCCCCCTTAGCCATCCACGTGACAGATCGAAGCTTAGTAGTGCTAGGGTTAAAATCCAATTATAAAATCTAGCTTTGAAACTATTGGTTGGTGGTAACTTATAATATTGACTGGGAAGCTTATTATATAATTTCATCCCCATGACAGAAAAATGTGTACTAGTTTTATGTAATCTACAGTATGGAATATTAATTTGTTCACTATTTCTAATTTCATGATCATGTATATTGGCTATTAATGAGTAATTGTCTATATTTTGTCGAGTGTAAAGTACTAGGTCGTATATAATTACATAAATTTATGACAGTTAATATCTGTGATTGTTTGAAGAGAAGTCGACAATGTTCAAGATAGTTTGATTGACATAGAATTCTAATGGCTTTCTTTTGCAAAATCAAGACACTCTCAATTTTGCTACCATTTCGCCGAAAAATTAAGGCATACCTAATTATCGAGTGAAAGAACGAAAAGTAGGCACATCATAAATAATTTTGAGAAACGGAAGTCATTAATTTCTTTAATAAATATATAACTCTTGATAATTTTGTGCATATATATTCGATATGTTTTTCCCATGTTAAACTGGAGTCTATAAAAAGCCCTATAAATTTGGTAGGTATAGTTTTGTATGTTGTCCTTTTTTATTACATGATTTAGGATAAAAGTTATGTTGATAGTCTTTCCTTGATTAAGCAAAAAACCATTAGATTCAAACCATAAAGCCATCTGTGATAGAATATCATTGGTTAGAGGAGCGTTTCTCAAACTTTTTTGAAGTGGGGACCACTTTTTTAAGTCAGAACAGTTCCGCGGACCACCTTACTCTTGTTCCCATCGAAAGTAAACTTATATTTTTTGTAGCATATTTTGATATCAGTATACTGTTTAGTTTAAATTTAATGTTTAGTTTAAATGTAGTTCTGTTTATAAGTATGCATAAGAATGCAATTATTTGACTTATTTGAACTGTTGTATCAGTGAAGCGAGGTGAGTCAGTGAAGTTATGGTTTTACAGTGCAGTGAACAGTTCCGATCAGTGATAATTTATAGCGTCAATGAAATGTGTTCTATAGTGTCAGTGAAATGTGTTACAGAGTGTCAGTGAAATGTGCTAAAGTGTCAGTGAAATGCGTCATAGTGCCACTACAAGGAATGAGATGAGAGTAAAGTGAAAGACTATTGAAACTTATGTAGGACCTATACATAATTATGTAGGTTGTGTTGTAAAATTAGGTGTTTTATTTTATGTTTTATTATTATTGTGTTAAATTGTATTGTGTATTCTTATTGTATTGTGTATAAAATTGTATATGTGTTGTAAATTGTATTATGTATTGTAAATTTTATTGTGTATTGCTTATCATTTTAACTGTGTATTGTTAATATTGTGTATACCACTGCCACCGGGTGCTTGCCCACTTGCAGTGTAAATAAATACATACATACATACATACATACATACATACATACATACATACATACATACATACATACATACATACATACTTATATTTTAAATTAGAATTAATTAATTAAAATTAATGTAATTCAATTCATTTTATATTAGTATTTGCTAATTAAGTTAATGCTAATAGAAGAACATTTATTTTCGTTTTTTTTTTTAATAATTCAAGGCTATTAGAGTTTGAATAATCTTTAACTTATTAAGTAAAATAAATAAATAAATAAATAAATAAATAAATAAATGTTGGTACTCACATCAGTGAGATGAATGAGCCTGTCGATTCTAACACAGTTGTTCTAGACTATATTTGAATGACTAGATATTTCTTTATTGGCACTAGAATCATTGATATTAATATCTTCACACACAGCTTCTGAACTATTAGCAGAGCCTAAATGAAGCGTATCATCACGTTCCTTTCTTTTCAAAGATCCGGATCGAAGCCAGTTTTTCATTATGTATAATGGGCACTATTTAACAGAGACATAGGCAACTACTAGCGTGTGCCACATAAGAAAGATTTAAAGTCATAAATACATGAGAAGGTTCGGTACTTTGGTCCTCTGTAATGAATTTGGGTGGTCCCTGGCTGGGTTACAGAAGTGCAGGGAAAAGATGGCGAGAAACACCACGTTCATAGTGCTTTAAATCCCTCTTTTGTTGCTGAGAGTAGCGTGGGAAGTCAATAGACGGAGATTTTCAGCTATAATGTAATATGCAATTCGTTTGAATTTTATTTTTTCTTCTGTCTTTTTTGAAGGACCACAAGGGCAGACCTCGAGGACCACAGGTGGTCCGCGGATCATAGTTTGAGAAACGCTGGGTTAGAGCATGTATTTCATTCAGAGTAGAGCTAGAACATAAGAATGTGGTTTCAACTAGGGAACTACAGTTTCAAAGCAAAAATTAGCAACCATTTTACCATCCAATGGTAATTTTGTTTATCAATAAACAACACCGTTTGAATTTACTAAATAACAGCAAATAGCCGAACATTCATCCCATAATTTTTATGATTTCCATACTAATGACAATGATAACAGCCACGACGATGTAGGTATGAAATTTAGGACACTCTAATAGAGGAAGTATTGAACAACTAATTTGCTTTACCCGTTGTTTTAGTTGGTCCTTTAACTTCCTATATCTCTAGCATACACGCTGTAAAAATTGAGAGCTTTTGGATTAGCCTAGCATAGCGTAATAAAGAAGGTTTTAGTGTTTTACACTCTCTACACACATATATATCTGAGGTTTAAAAGATGTAAAAACTCCCATTTAACAATTAATCACCCTTATTCCGTATGTCTGAGCTCCCCATTAGGACGGTCTGGTATATATATTTTTTCGCACCATGGCAATTAAATTTTATGAGATTTTCCTTCCGCCCTAAGCATCATTTATTACAGTTTAATGGGATGGTTTTATGTCTTGCCGATGGTCACAGTAGTTCTCAACTATGTCTTTCTTTCCTTTAAAGAGGATAAGTGTCTTTACTATATTAAGGATATCAGAATTATTGAACACATTCGATCTACCTTAATTATGGAAGAGTCTTTACTGGGTAATGAGATTGTGGAAAAGAGACACGAGATGGAGAGGAAAGAGGGAGATCGCAAGTAGCTGAGAGAGGGCTAATCAACGTTGTTCGGCGAATCCTTCTTGGCAGTTTGATGGTCTCTCAGCAAGATCAGGGTTTACATTATAATACGATACAGTGTCAAAAGTACCGCACTCGACACACAATCCAATTTATACGTAACAGTAGCTTTGTGTACGCGATATAAACTTCCTTGTTAATTAGTGTATACATTTTCTACTGCTGTTAACATTTACTTTAACGTTTTCACATAAGTAACAATGAAAAACGGAAACATAAAATTAGTATACAACGTGCAACTTGATAAGGAGCGGATTCCTATGTAATTAAATATTTTTCTTGCGTGTGATAAAACACAATTAACATCTATGTACGTACCGTTCCATATTTCATGGACAAATACGGTCTACAACAAATTGAAGTAATAGGCCTTATGGTTGGAGCGCGCGGATCTACTCCCGGTTTCTTCTTCCAGACCTGGCAACGTTTCGGCATACAGAGGAAGGCAATTGATGACATCGTTCTTGCAGCTCTGAGAGGATCAATATTTATACTCCGCAACCATCTCTATGGTCAACAATGATCTTCAACTAATTAATTAGTAGCTACTTATTTATTCAGTCATTTCTTGTCGTTGTTGTAAGACTCCCTTCGACTTAAACATATGTATGTTATTTATACTTCCAACTGCATATTGCTCAATATGCTCTGTCTATGTGGCAGCCTGTTAATACAGGGAGCTGTTATCTTTTAGATAAATAAATAAAATATTTTATTTTAATGTACCGAAGTACATATGATATTCCCATGCAGATATTCTGCGTCATCATACGATGAAAGAGTAATGGAACGGCGCTTATTCCGTCGGATCCCGGCCAACTAGTCACTCATAACGAGTGCACCTCAGCACATGTGTGGACTTCGCCCCTACGTCCATAGACATCTATGACATAGGGCAGAGGGCGGCCACTAGAGGGAACCCAAGAGTTGGAGCTTAAGGTAACCCACGAGTAAAATTTGTAAATCCGAAACTATTCAGTCAATCCTTGTGAAATTTTTACCACACATATTCATTGATTGCAATAAAACACTGACAAAGGTTCATCCTCCTAGGGCAAATAGTTTCTGAGTAATAAAATATTTACTATTTTTTTATAACTACGCTACAAATTGCCCCCTGCGTTGTAATTTTATTTGAAATGTTTTGATCTTTCGTCAGGATATCCCCCATGCATATGGTTCTTTAATTTGCTATCAAGTTGTTGTGTAATGTTATTAATTTGACTTGTGGAATTTTTTTCTTTTGTGATATTGCATTTTTCACTCATGGCTTACCTTAATCTGAGACTATTCTGGCCGAGGCCGGGTTGGTATCCGGTGTGGCTTAGTGGATAAAGCATCAGCACGTAGAGCTGAAAACCCGGGTTCAAATCCCGGCGCCGGAGAGAATTTTTCTCCGTTCCATTACTCTTTCATCGTACAATTAACAAAGTTAAAAATTCCGAATGTCAAGTTTCAAGTTTAAAACCCGAAGCTTATTTCACATAAAAACACATATTTTCACAAAAAAAAAAATGTAAATACATATTTTCAGGAAATCTATTATAAACACATAAATCTTGGAGTTTTTTTACTTAAATAATTTTTTACAAGAACTTTTAAACATTTTAAAACTAAATCAATTATGTCACTCAGAAGTACGTTATCTTTTTAAGAATTCTTGGTTGCTTCGTGTTTCTAAGCGCTGTGTGGTGTAGCCGTGATCCATTTTCGTAATAGTATCGCCTCAAGTTCTGAGAACTTCTAGGCAGCATATCAGTGTTATTATTAGAGAATAAATTAACATGGACAAGGAGGAGAGATCTTGCAACACATAATTAGTAATGTTTATTGTTGCTGAAGATGATTTCATTCAGCGCTTTCTTTGTGAAACACAACAGATAAGAGCTCGGGTATGAACATTATTTAATTTAAACAAATCTCTCGCCTCTTGCTCAAGTCTATTAAGTAAGGCAATATATCTTGTTGTGATTCCCTGTTATTGGGCTTCGTCAATGGATATCCTTCAAGATATACTGAAAGATGGTCGTTTAAAAAACGATTTGGCTTAACAACAACAGAGTTTTTTTGCGACATTTAGTGACTGAGTTTGGTGACAATGTATTTTCCACAGGTGAAAGTATATTATTTTATTTGTATTATATTATTAAAATGTTACGGAGTGCGCGCTGGTTCTAGTCCTCGTGGGGGAAGAAATTTTCTCATGAAATTTCCGCCAGTGTATGGGATTGGTACCCACCCAGCATCGTTATTCACTTGGGGAGCTGCGATAGGTAGCAAAAATCCGGTTTCGTAAACCAGCTATAATGGCTGGGGGGGATTATCGTGCTAACCACACGATACCTCCATTCTAGTTGGATGATCGTCCACCTCTGCTTCGGCATGTGATCGTGAGACCAGCAGCCGGCTGATCGGTCTTGGACCTTCATGGGCTATAGCGCCATGGATTATTGTATTATTAAAATCATGGTCATTTTTAAATTTTAACGTCATATTATGTGGATAAAAATTTAGGGCAAAAATATTATAACAGAGTCAAACAAAATTCTGTAATCTTAGTAATGCTAATGTTGATTAATTTAAAAGAAAATTGAAATTCACCTTTCGGAACAATCCTAAAGCAATTTCCCTCTAATGCATTTTGAAACTATTAATTGGTACAACAATATTTTCTTTTCCTTTTTTTTTTTTCCACTACACGTCTCCATTCTCCTTAACAGATGTTTCTTTCTACTGTATCTCCGAACACGCTCAGCTCATTCGGAAGGTACCTATTAATTTGTACTTTTTTCTTAAGTTATATTAGTAAAAAGTTATAGATTTACTGAAGTTGTCAAGTTATGTATTTATTATAGGGATGTCGAACAGTGCTCTCGAGCTGTGAACTGCAGAGCCTCCACTCCTCCCTTACCGTGCAACGGTTGAACACAGGCAGCAGGCAGGCCGGGCGAATGATCGTAAACAAAAGCGAAACTGCGGCGGCTGGTACTTTGATAACTTTTATACATCTTACCAATTGATTAGGAACTCAGTTTAGATTTGCACTTGATTAACTCTGATAAACAAAGAATGTAGCCTACACGAAGATGAATTATGATAATAATAATAATAATAATAATAATAATAATAATAATAATAATAATAATAATAATAATAATAATAATAATAATAATGTTTTATCTACTGGGTCATTCCATGAATGTTGTTCGTTAGTGACGAAAATGAATCATAATAATAATGTTGTTAATATCATGTTTAAAATATCAACTTTGTGTGTATGTGTTGTAGCAGAGCAACTTCAAGTTCAGAAACGTAAACTGTTTTGATGTATAAAATTAATTACTTTTGTGCGAGATCGTGCGTATTTGCTTATTTTCCGCACAGAACCAATACGCGGTAAGTGTGAAATACCACATTCAGTATTCCCAACCTAACACACATAACAATTTCCCTCTTCTTACCGCTTAAGCGCGACATTCATTTTACTGCTTTAGGCTTTTAACGTATTATTTTTAGAGACGTTTAACATAGTAATAATTATAAATTGGAAACTTACCACTGCAATTTCACCTCAATTGCAATGTTAATTATTTGTTTTTAAATATTTGCAAAAATTAAGTAAAGTCTACTACTCCACGAAACTTATTGCATTCCTGATACAAGTAACATTAAGGAAGCCGTGAAAAAATCAACAAGATTCCAGATGCCGATGTTATTACTGCAATATGTTATATAAATAATATTGTTAAAATGAAAAATAAATCATTACATAACCTTACCGTTTGTTTTAAGTTCGCATTTATGGACTGGGGAAAAAAAAAAGACAGACGTATATCACGGCCTGCTGGAGTATAGTAAACACAGAAAACATTTTATAGCAACAATGTTGAAGAAAGATATTTTGGTTTTCCGAAGTTGCCGTCATTAAACAGAAACCAAGATGGAGATTTCATTGCAACTAATTAGAAATTCGTCTTTCAGGTACGTAATAAACGATCTTCGCACAAAATAATGTACGATACACGAGCGGTATGTTTTTTTTTTCATGTTCTCGGAAATTAAAAAAAGCTCAACTACGTTTCGCTTTTTCAATCTTTTCCTCGAACATGAAAACTTCAACATACCGCTCTTGTAACGTATATTACTATTAGCGTGACTTGAAATTTGTTCATAGTTTTTGTTACAGATTCAAAAATATCTAATCCTCGAGTTCGATCCTTTAGTGAAATGACATCTACAAGATCTACAATGAAATCTGAATCGACACTCCTTATGAATATACTACAGTTAGCTGCTACGTATCTTTCCGGTCGGTACTTTCATCAAGAGCTATAGTGAGTAATAAGGGAAAGTTTTTATTCTTGCTATAAGTTGTTCCTCCAAGTTATCTCCCATTTATGACACGCGCTCTGCAAAATATTACGAGACAAACATATAGATTTAAAATCATTAACGTATTCCGGACATATCCCTTTTGCAACAGCTATGAGACAGCCTTTCACAAATTCTCCGTCAGTAAATAGCTTTGAAGCCGTTGCAATAATTCACAAATTTTGTTGCTAGCACGAACCAAGCTTATTCTACTTACACCCGATGATGATGGAAGGTTTCCTGAATTCAATATTGATTTTAACTCTTCTACAGCCTTTTCACGAGTGAAACCGGTTAACTTTTCTGGTCCATAAGTTTCAGCATGACGTGTAGAATTAAAATGCCTTTTAATATTATGATGGCTCATGTATCCAAGTTCTTTTCCACATATTAAGCAATGTGCCTTTCCACCTTTAAGATAAATAAATATTTATCTGTCCACTCACTATTGAATCGTCGTTTCATATCCATACCAGCCGCCAGAGTTGTTAAACGCACTGCGTACAGAACACTGCTACAGCGAGCTGACTGACTGTCGTTTCAACTCAGCTACGGTAGGAAACAGTATTAATCGTTTCACAGTTTGAGAGCGCTGTTCGACATCCCTGAGCTAGGGTATAAACATTATTTAATTTAAACAAATCTCTCACCTCTCGCTCATGCCTATGAAGTGAGGAAATACATCTTGTTGTGATTACCCGTTATCGGACCATAAGCATAAGCTGCGTAGTGTAGATGTGGTGGCGTCGCTATAGCAAGCTTTTCTCCGACATTGTCAGTCAGTAGATAGAAACAATTTTTTACGTTAAGACGTGTGTATATTAGCCTCTTAAGATGCCTAAAATAAAATCGAGTGTAAGATCACGTCTACAGCGATATGTAGATGAATTTAAAAACATTTTTACTACCGACAGAAAAATGTTATTTTGCCAACCATGTGGTAAATCAGTAAGTGCAGATCAGAGCTCTCAGGTAACCCAACATTTTCTGGAAACAAGCACATTGCCGCTGCTTCACGTGTGCATTCACGGCAAAACAGTGGATATAAAAAAAATGTGTAAAGTTGCTCAAGTATTGGAGGGTGTGCTTGTAGGTGAAATTGACGGTGTAGGTGTTTGTGACATTCCTCTCTTTAAATATGCACGTCTGACGTCCTGTGATGTGGAAAGATCGTTTTCACAGTATAAGTCGTCGTTCAGAGATAATGGGCATGCATTTGTGATGGAGAATTTGGAAATGACCTTTGTTGTTCACTGCAATTCTCGGACAACTACTAGCAACTGATACTCAAGTGTGATTGGTGAGTACCTAGTAACATTTTTTTTTTCAAGCTAAAAAAATATATATTTTTTTATTTTTATCAAATATTTTCATACTTTTTAGCACATAAAAAATAAATATATTTAAATTTTTAGCACATAAAAATCCGCTCCCTGATCATCATAATCGTTTTCTTTTTCTTCTTTCCATGTATAGTGCCTCGAACCCGGAACATGTACCTTCTCTCTATTCCGCTGCATAAAATATCCTTCTACTCATCACCTTTCAGCATATCTATTCCACGCCTCTGGAACTCTCTCCCTGACCATGTCAGAGACTGTCGGACAATATCAAAATTAAAATTTAAACTAAACAATCACATTTTAGTTCATGGAATTGCTTGTTCAGCACCTGTCAGGTTGCGCAACTTCGGCTTAACCCATAACATATAATAAATATTGTAACTATGCTGTTGTAAAATTGACAATTAATTTGTAGTGTACTTATTATTATTATTATTATTATTATTATTATTATTATTATTATTATTATTATTATTATTATTGTCAGTTATCACTATCATCATTGCTATCTCTGTTTTCTTTCTTTTTTCCTTGTATTAGCTCGATGAGAGCTCTATAGTGTTCTTTTGACACTGTTGACCCTCTATAGGGCTTTAATTTAATTTGTATTATTTTCATCAGTGTTTGTATTTTATTTTGTATTTATGTGTGCTATCTGGTAGGATGGAAGAGAATGCCTTATAGCCTTAGTCCTGTCAGATTAAATAAATAAATAAATAAATAACTAAATAAACAAACAAATAAATAAAGAAAGAAAGAAACAAACAAACAAGAAACAAATAAATAAATAAATAAATATATAAATAAATAAATAAATGAAGAAATGAGTAAATGGGTAAATGAGTAAGTAAATAACTAAATAAATAAATAAACAAAGAAACAAATAAATAAATAAATAAATTAATTAATTAATTAATGAAGAAATGAGTATATGGGCAAATAAATAAATATATAAATACATAAATATATAAATATATAAATAATTAAATAAATATATAAATAAATGAATAAATATATAAATAAATGAGTAAGTAAATAAATAAATAAGTAATACAGTAAATCTTCTCCATAAGGACAGCTATGGAGAAAGTAAAAATATCCGCTATTAAGAAGTGTAAGTTATTCGGAGAAAGCTTAGAATAATGTTACACAATACAAAGAAATAACTAGTAAACTACATGTAGGTACATAAACACTAAAATGGAGAAAATTGAAACAATTACTATTGCTAACGTGAATTACATGATAAATAATTCCTTAGTCTATGAAAGTCGAAGAACAGTCACAGTAAAAGAAGATGAGTATGAGAATGTTCGATGGAAGGGTATGGATAGCGTTGTAATTATTATTATTATTATTATTATTATTATTATTATTATTATTACTATTATTATTATTATTAATTAAAGATATTCGACGAATCGCATGCCACGTTTAGCGTTGATGTAATATTCGTGAAGAATTTTGTTATGGTGGTGGTGATTAATGGTGAATAGTAGTGATGATTTTCATTGTCTTTCTCATATTTTTCCGTACATCGCTGTGGAGTAACGGTTAACATGCCTGACCGTGCAACGCACGGCCGCGGGTTCAAATCCAAGTTACGTGGCTGAGGTTTTCTCCACAGTTTTTCCTCGACCGAATAAGAGCAAATTCAGGGTAACTTCCGCCGCTGGACCCCGGACTCATTTCGCTGGCAATTTCACCTTCATCCCATTGAGACGCTAGATAACCATAGCAGTTGATAAAGCGTCGTAAGATAACTAATTAAAATATTCTTTCTATCTTTTCGTATATTCATATTCTTTTAAGTACGAGTACAATTTTGTTTGATTGCCTGTCTGAACGGTTTTCAATGTCCTTTAATAATTTCAATAATTCCAATTGAAAATTTTCAGAGTCTGCTATTCTGTTAGAGAGCAATTCAATATATGTGGAGCGTATGTAATAGGAATTATTACTCCTGTTTTTTGGGTGATTGGGGAAAATCTTGACTGGAGAGAATTTTCACAACTCTCATTTTCAGACACCGGATTGGACTAATCCTCAGCCACTTAAACAGGGTCACTGAAAATAGAAAAAGGCGATACAAATGCTGTAGAGTGTTTTCTAATAATATTAGTCTTAAAAATCATATAGCACATATACAAGGACATCATTTTATTTTTACTTCAATTTTTATTGTACCTGACTTTTTTAATGTACTTCACTCCCACCCCTTCTACTAAGGAAGGAACTCCACACAGAACCAAGACCGCAGATAGTAAGCAGTATTGAGTTACTGAGTATAGTACGTTCCAGAAATATGTTCGCGTTTTCCAGTGACGAAAGAGCTTTCAATATTGAATCATATTTTCGCACAGGTACTGTCCGTTTGCCTACGTCGCATCCCGATTTCCCCCACCTGCTTCTGCTCGCCCCTCTGTAACAGCTGGGCTGTCTTAGCTCTTTTCTGAAAATATTAATTTCTCTTAGGAATTGGAAGTTTACGTAATATTATACAGCTGTTTAATTTAACTTGAATAAAAGGGCCTCGTTAAGTAATTAACTTTCACGTGATTTCCTCCCTTTCTACAATCCTGCGGCATAACCACTTGGACGGACAGTAGATAGCATGTCTGAGTAGGGGAGAGTCGGGTAGTATCGGACATCGGGTAGTATCGGACAGTGCGTTTCTTTCATCTACCACACGATGATAGTACCTGATTGACATGGTTACGTTTCTCTATGCGACATCACAGAAACGTAACCATGTCAATCAGGTACTATCATCGTGTGGTAGATGAAAGAAACTCACGGTCCGATATTACCCGATGTCCGATACTACCCGACTCTCCCCTAATTTTATATTTTCGGGTCGGGCAGAAGTGAAGATTAAATTTACAGTACGTAGAGTAGGTACAGAATTATTTCAACATGAGTTACTAGTACGAAGGACGAAACTGGTAATTGGAATTAGATGCAATAGTCTATAGTGCGATAATATGCACAAAAGAACTGAAGCCTGTATCGAAATGAACGGCCACCATTTTCAAAATTGTGTTTAAATATTCACATGATTATTTTTCAATTTAACTTCTTTCTCTATATTGTACGCTAATGTGCTGTAGACAGTATAATATACACTGCATAATGAATACGTTAGCATGGATAACTCACTTCGTGAGTAAAAACACTTATTCTTAATACAGTACTGTACTTTGATTAAAGAAAAACCTAATGAAAATTATCAAACTCAAAATCGCGATATTTCCTAGTTTACGTAAATGGATGAACTACTTTTCTTCCTTCCCATACCTAGTAAAGTGATTTGTGTTTTACGCCAGTATCATCGAACTCCAGTCTTGGAGGGGGGAGCAAGCGGTGTTTCCGGTTCTCTAAAGGTATAGACAGGTTAATATTAGAAATGTTAGTAAAAATAAAATGATGTCCCTGTACAAGAGAACAATAGTACATTACGCAACGAGCCTATAATGGTAGTAATTAAGTCGCGAGTACGTTTATAAAAGGAGCGCAAGCGAGTTTCATAATTTTCATATGAACGTCTTAATTACCATTATAGTCAAGTTTCATACGACATTTTATGCTCGACCATATTTCCAACTTGAAATTATTCATAAGTATTCGTGTTATTCTTATCTGACTGGGGAGCGGAACTGACCTTGTGCAATCTCGTAAATTGTGAGATGTGCGCAGACGCGAAAGTATTGATTTTTTTCCGAGGAACAAATATCATTGACCTTGATATAATCGAGAGAGTAAAATGAACATTAATCTTGATATAACCTGGAAATTGATTTAAATATTGAAAAACGAGATGACAAATTGAATTTATTTGAATATTATTTACAATTAAGGCTAATTATTATAGTAACAGAACATAGCCTTCTGCGACAGTATTGGATTTCCAGCCTCCGTGACGTTTCGCTAGTTGTCTTTCGAGTGCATATCCGAGAATAATCGATACTTGCGCTTTCATATTGCTTTCTGATTGGTGGAAAACCTGAACTTTAATGAATAGGTGTACTTTAATGAGGGCTGCTACGAGGTGTATAATTACTACATTTCGGCATGGTCGAGCATAATAGTGCATCATGCAACGAGCCTATAATGCAGGTAATTAAGAAGTGAGTATGGATATTTATGAAACGAGCGCAAGCGAGTTTCATAATTTTCATACGAGCTTCTTAATTGCCATTATAGGCGAGTTTCATACGACTTTTTATGCTCGACCATATTTCTAACTTAATATTATTAATTTTTGAGCGTATGTTGTGAGATGTGGGCAGACGCGAAAGTACTGAATTTTTCCGAGGAACAGATGTGCACATTGACCTTGCTAGGCCACAAGAACCTACAGAGATAACATTGACATTAAATCAGACATTAAAAAACGAGTTGACGAATTGAATTTATTTGAATATTATTTACAATTAACGCTAATTATTATAGTAACAGAACATAACCTTCTGCAACAGTATTGGATTTCCAGCCTCCGTGACTTTTCGGTAATTCTCTTTCGTTTGCATAGCCGAGAATAATCGATACTTGAGGTTTTATAATGGTAGAAAGCTGACCTGTCATTGGCTGAACAGTTGTAACCTGAGTCGTCATTGGCTGAAAGACCTGACCTTTAATGAGTAGGTGTACTTTAATGACATGCATTAAAGGTCTGCTACCAGGTGTATAATTACTACATTTCGGCATGGTCGAGCATAAAATAAATTAATAAACCCTCCGGATTCCCTTTGCAATAATTGCAACAGCAGAGAAATAAAATAAATATTTAGAAAAGAGTTACCCCCACCCCACATTATTTTCAGTTACCACATTTCATCTTTTTACTATTAATTACAGTGTTGCATTTTACTCTCGACTTTAAGTTACTCAGTCTTTTGAGTAGTGAAGTGGATGCTTAAATCCAATAGGACAGAGAGAGGAAATTGAGTAGCATTAACTGCAATAGTGAGAGCAATTCTGCACGAATTCCCAACGCTTCTCCAATAAACTCAAGAACGTGTTTCTCTTAATGTCGAAAAGGCGACTTTGTCAGAAGTGTAATAATATTCCAGCCTCAGTGCGAAGAAATAAGGAGAGGTGAAGCTACATCTAAGGAAACGGAAATTTTATTGTGTGTGAAGCCTTGTAAGAAAATATACTGTATCTGCTTGGAGGCAGGGAACGTTAATGTTTTCGTATAACCACCACCGTCTGAGCAACGAGTTGTAACGAAATGAGGCAGTGCGACGACGTCATAGTCGATGCAGTTCTTCTCGAGAGCCGAGAAACAAAACCAGCGAGATTGTGGAGTAGAGAGAGAAGGCTGACTCTAGCTTTTGTTACTTTCGGTGCTATCATTTCCAGCAACACCTCCTACTGTTTCATCTTTTCTCTCTGTTCGTCGCTTGGTAACCACTCCCAGTGACATTCCACAGCCGCGGGATCCATTTCTCCCAAGGCCTCTGTATGAAGACAGTTTTACGTGCGGGCCTTAAAATTATATGGACTGTGAGAAATGCAGTGCCCCCTCTTGCAGAAGGGGAGATTTGTGTCATACTGCAGTTTTTAAAGAGCTTCTAATTCAAGACAGAAACCAGAAACTAGAATACGGAGCACTACTTCGTGTGTACCGTACTCTCTTTCACATTTACAGTAAAAAAAGACGAGGCGCCAGATTTCAACAAATTGACAATTTTCTTGGAGTGTCCCATAAATATGTCTCTCTTTATATTTCAATGTAGTTCTGTCAGTGTACAGTACATCAGTTATTCATAGATTTCAAAAAGGCATATTACTCGGTTAGGAGAGAAGTATTATATGATATTCTTATTTATTTATTTATTATTTTGCTAATAATACTTAATTACAAATGGCTTTTAAGGAACCCGGAGGTTCCTTGCCGCCTTCACATAAGCCCGCCATCGGTCCCTATCCTGAGCAAGATTAATCCAGTCTCTATCATCATATCCCACCTCCCTCAAATCCATTTTAATATTATCCTCCCATCTACGTCTCGGCCTCCCTAAAGGTCTTTTTCCCTCCGGTCTCCCAACTAACACTCTATATGCATTTCTGGATTCGCCCATACGTGCTACATGCCCTGCCCATCTCAAACGTCTGGATTTAATGTTCCTAATTATGTCAGGTGAAGAATACATTGCATGCAGTTCTGCGTTGTGTAACTCTCTCCATTCTCCTGTACCTTCATCCCTCTTAGCCCCAAATATTTTCCTAAGCACCTTATTCTCAAACACCCTTAACCTATGTTCCTCTCTCAGAGTGAGAGTCCAAGTTTCACAACCATAAAGAAGAACCGGTAATATAACTGTTTTATAAATTCTAACTTTCAGATTTTTGGACAGCAGACTGGATGATAAGAGCTTCTCAACCGAATAATAACACGCATTTACCATATTTATTCTGCGTTTAATTTCCTCCCGAGTGTCATTTATATTTGTTACTGTTGCTCCAAGATATTTGAATTTTTCCACCTCTTCGAAGGATAAATCTCCAATTTTTGTATTTCCATTTCGTACAATATTCTGGTCACGAGACATAATCATATACTTTCTCTTTTCGGCATTTTGCTAATAATTGTAACATAAATTATAAAATATACAGAAAAACTTTAGCTCGCCCCTGAAAGAGTAGAACTAGAAATTTGGTATATTGAATTTGGTATTCCCAATAAACTAGTTCGATTAATTAAAATGTGTCTCAGTGAAACGTACAGCAGAGTGCGTATAGGCCAGTTTCTAACTGATGCTTTTCCAATTCACTGCGGGCTAAAACAAGGAGATGCACTGCCACCTTTACTTTTTAACTTCGCTCTAGAATATGCCATTAGGAAAGTTCAGGATAACAGATAGGGTTTGGAATTGAACGGGTTACATCAGCTGCTTGTCTATGCGGATGACGTGAATATGTTAGGAGAAAATTCACTAACCATTAGGGAAAACACGGAAATTTTACTTAAAGCAAGTAAAGGGATAGGTTTGGAAGTAAATCCCTAAAAGACTAAGTATATGATTGTCTCTCGTGACCAGAATATTGTACAAAATGGGAACATAAAAATTTGAAATTTATCCTTCGAAAAGGTGGAAAAATTCAAATATCTTGGAGCAACAGTAACAAATCTAAATGACACTCGGGAGGAAATTAAACGCAGAATAAATATTTGAAATGCCTGTTATTATTCGGTTGAGAAGGTTTTGTCAACTAGTCTGCTGTCAAAAAATCTGAAAGTTAGAATTTATGAAACAGTTATATTACCGGTTGATCTGTATGGTTGGCCGTACTGGACAAACTTGAACCGAACACAGCTCCTGTAATGCACGATTCTAATCTATACTCCGTCATGTTCCTTAAGTCCTGGGAAAACGATATAATTTGTGTCGGGAATACTAATGGGTGCTTCTATAAGTACATGTGTGATCATGGACTCAGCCTTCCTATGCAACTGAAGGTTCTACTCGCTATATTTTTACTTCCTACTGGGTTCCGCTACCATTTTATATATGAAATTAATGCAATTAGTTACTGGAAATTGATATGATTGTCGTGTATTTCTCACAATGATGTGTACGACAGGTGCGTTTGTCAATAACGACAATTCTGACAAGCGAAATTAATCATTAGCGTCATCGCATTGTTCAGATCGCTCTTCATTATCGGCGAGTCTTGAAATCTGTTATCAATGATGCTAAATTGAAAGGGCTATTATAACGGTTCCTGAAACAAATAACGATGGCAACGAATCAACAAATGAAATAAGCATGAAAATTGTAATCTGATTGTTTCTGAAGGGATGTCTGTACTCTGATAGCTGTTGTACAGGTTGTCTGATAAATCACTTCCTCATTTAACACCCCTAACTTAGCTGCTCTACAATTTCATGCTACTTATCTGGACTTCTTTGGCCCCAAGAAAATTTGTTGTTAATAACAATAGTAGTAATAATAATAATAATAATAATAATAATAATAATAATAATAATAATAATAACTGGTCCTCCAGCTTGGGGGTTAGACGAAGGGCTAACAACTCATTACCTTCAAAAACGGCTTGCTATGAAACCTTCAAATAAGCCTCGGAATGGGACTGATTCTCTGCCACGAAAAGGCATATGACTCTGTTAAGAGAGAAGTTTTATATGATATTCTTATTGAATTTGGTATTCCCAACAAACTAGTTCGATTAATTAAAATGTTTCTCTGTGAAACGTACAGAAGAGTCCGTATAGGTCAATTTCTGTCAGATGCGTTTCCAATTCACTGCGGGTTAAAGCAAGGAGATGCACTATCACCTTTACTTTTCAACTTTGCTCTACAGTATGCCATTAGGAAAGTCCAGGATAACGGAGAGGGTATGGAATTGAACGGGTTACATCAGCTGCTTGTCTATGGGGATGACGTGAATATATTAGGAGAAAATCCACAAACGATTAGGGAAAATACGGGAATTTAACTTGAAGCAAGTAAAGCGATCGGTTTGGAAGTAAATCCCGAAAAGACAAAGTATATGATTATGTCTCGTGACGAGAATATTGTACGAAATGGAAATATAAAAATTGGAAATTTATCTTTTGAAGAGGTGGAGAAATTCAAATACCTGGGAGCCACAGTAACAAATATAAATGATACTCGGGAGGATATTAAACTCAGAATAAATATGGGAAATGCCTGTTATTATTCGGTTGAGAAGCTTTTATCATCCAGTCTGCCGTATAAAATGTGAAAGTTAGAATTTATAAAACAGTTATATTACCGGTTGTGCTTTATGGTTGTGAAACTTGGACTCTCAGTTTGGGAGAGGAACTTAGGTTAAGGGTGTTTGAGAATAAGATGCTTAGGAAAATATTTGGGGCTAAGAGAGATGAAGGTACAGGAGAATGGAGAAAGTTACACAACACAGAACTGCACGCATTGTATTCTTCACCTGACATAATTAGGAACATTAAATCCAGACGTTTGAGATGGGCAGGGCATGTAGCACGTATGGGCGAATCCACAAATGCATATAGAGTGTTAGTTGGGAGGCCGGAGGGAAAAAGACCTTTAGGTAGGCCGAGACGTGAATGGGAAGATAATATTAAAATGGATTTGAGAGAGGTGGGATATGATTATAGAGACTGGATTACTCTTGCTCAGGATAGGGATCAATGGCGGGCTTATATGAGGGCGGCAGTGAGCCTCCGGGTTCCTTAAAAGCCAGTAAGTAAGTAATAATAATGAAATTTTATGGCTTAGTGCATTTGTATATACAGTATAAGCAAATTGAACGATTTTATTGCATCTAAAATTACTATCTTTAAACAACGAACGAATTACTTAATTAAATTATTCTGTATCTGTGTTTCTATTTTTTCAATTAAGGGGATCGGGCGTAAACATGGTAACTGACATTTTGGTCAAAATAAGTTATGTAACGTAAAATAAGGTATCTTTCATTCTGCGTCTAATGCAGTCGTTAGTTCTCCAACATCTCAACAGATGGTAAAAGTATACAGATTTCACTTTCTGTTACCGTACTTACTTACTTACTTACAAATTACTTTTAAGGAACCCGTAGATCAATAATTTTATTTTCGGGTATACTTGACACGATAAGAATAAATTAAACATGCAAATGGAATTGCTGGTTGTTCCGAAACCTGCCGTTTGTTCGCTATCCCGATTCCCGGTCGAGACAAGTTACCTGGCTGAGGTTTTTCCCAGGGTTTTCCCTCAACCCAATATGAGCAAATGCTGGGTAACTTTCGGTGCTGGACTCTGGACTGTTCGCCTTTCGATGTTTTACAGTGTATTAGAATTTAACATTTTCTTCACTATATATGGGTACCATCATAATTTTTTTTGCGCATAACTAGGCATAAAGAGCCCAAAAGAATTATGATCTCTTAAGTGTCTTTTTGCACTGATGACAATAGGTCCTGAAAAATTAAGTTACACAACATAGAGGAGTATTGAAAAATCTACTTCTAAAAACAACTTATTGTACAGGGACATCATTTTATTTTTACTAACATTTTTAATATTAACCTGGCTATACCTTTAAAGAACCGGAAACACCGTTCGCTACGCCCTTCCACGGCTGGAGTTCGATGATACTGGCGTAATATACAAACAAATTACTTTACTAGGTATAGGAGGGAAGAAAAGTACTTCATCCATTTACGTGAACTGGGAAATATCGCGATTTTGAGTTCGATAATTTTCATTAGGTTTTTGTTTAATCAAAATGCAGTACAGTATTAACAATAAGTGTTTTTACTCACGAACTGATTTAGCCATGCGAACGTATTCATTATGCATTGTATATTATACTGTCTACAGCACATTAGCGTACAATATAGAGAATGAAGTCTAATTGAAAAATAATCATAAAATGAATATTTAAACACATTTTTGAAAATGGTGGCCGTTAATTTCGATACAGGCTTTATTTCTCTTGTGCATATTATAGCACTATAGCCTATTGCATCTAATTCCAATTGCCAGTTTCGTCCTTCGTACTAGTAACACATGTTGAAATAATTCTGTACCTACTTTTGAAGGAGTACCTTACGTAGGCTACTGTAAATTCAATCTTCACTACTGCCCGATCCGAAAAGATAAAATTACTCAGACATGTTATCTACTGTCCGTCCAAGTGGTTATGCCGCAGGATTGTAGAAAGGGGGGAAATCACGTGACAGTTAATTACTTAACGAGGTCCTTTTATTTAAGTTATTTTAAACAGTTGTATATTATTACATAAACGTCCAATTCCTAACACAAATTAATGTTTTCAGAAAAGAGCTAAGACAGCCCAGCTTTTACAGAGGGGCGAGCAGAAGCAGGTGGGGGGAATCGGGATGCGACGTAGGCAAACGGACGACAGTACCTGTGAGAAAATATGATTCAATATTGAAAGCTCTTTCGTCACTGGAAAACGCGAACATTTTTTTGGAACGTACTATACTCACTAACTCAGTGCTGTTTACTAAATGCGGTCTTGATTCTGTGTGGAGGACAGCTGGAACTTCATTAGTAGAAGGGGTGGGAGTGAAGTACATTCAAAAACTCAGGTACAATAAAAAATGTTAGTAAAAATAAAATGATGTCCCTGTGCAATGTATGTCTATTCACGCTGCAACATCATTTCACTTCTCCCCTCGCCCAACCGTGCTGCACCCTATCGTTAAGCCAATGTTCGCAGCTCGCTCGCCCTCACGCTTCTAGAGATCGCTACAGAATTGTGCATTTCTGGCAGGGAACATCGCATCAGGTGTTTAACGTCGGAGTTCTCTCAACACCCTGCCAACACAGCTTACATCAGTGTTTATCCCGGAAAGCCAAACACGCCTGACACAATAGTTAACACTATAAAGTTCAGGCTACTGAGCAAAGAGCAAAGACACAAGCACTGCCTGCTGGATCGCATCTTATGGCTGCGTAACTGCCTGCTCATTCATCTTTCTTAGTACTGAGTTTCGCGTGGACCATTATTGTCCAGTTTCGACGCTAGAGCGCATCAAGTAACTGCCGTTGGTTTGGCTGTACTAAGTGTGCAGAATGAATTAAAATTTTTAATTTGAAATCTTAGAAGTAATTACAGTGTATGTAAGTAATTGCAAATCAAGATTTCAGGTATAACTCCCTGTAAAGTTGATTTGAATAATTTCGAGGGAAAAATTGTTCCGGAGCCGGGTATCGAACCCGGGACCTTTGGTACGTTAAACCAAAGATCCCGGGTTCGATACCCGGCTCCGGAACAATTTTTCCCTCGAAATTATGTAAGTAATTGTTTATTAATTACGTGTTTTTTTTCTTTAAATTATATTGGACGTAAGAAATACTCGATTTAAAATATGTTTAATTTAATGTTGTTTTCTAAACAAAAGTTTTTGTAGGAGATACAAAACTTGGTTTCGTAAACATAATATTAATTATAATTTATTTACAACTAGCCGTACCCGTGCGCTCCGCTGCACCCGTTAGAAATAAATATAAAGTAATTATATAATTAAAATACTACGTTTGATCCAGGGAACATTCGTGTTTGTTAGAAGGATTAATCGTTTAATATGTTGCTTAATTTAAATTGTATTTGAACAATTAAAATGCTGTCATTTTGGTCCAGAAAGCAATCATTTGGTGCAATGACAATTCCTTTAACATGTTTCTTAATTGTTATTACATGCAACCATTGTTTTATGAAGACTGACATATCATTATTTTTAATGTGTATACTTTATATTACTTGCTATATGTTTCAGAAGTTACTGTACTAACATTGTAGAATTATGTCCATCTAGAGAAACTACACTTTCCAATGGTGAAATAATAATTAAAGAATTAATTAGCTTCCGATATTACTTCATACAAACACAGAAACATTCTCTTAGGCTATGTTTTATAGCTTTCGATTGTTGTTGTCGAAGGCCCCTATAGACCAAGTCATCTGTTTTTATTTCAGTACAGCGCCTTAGATGGCGTTGTTATTGTAATTTTAAAACTCATTTACCTCATTAAATATTAGTCCTATCAAAATTTGGTATAGAATAAAACTTATCGGAAATTATGTTTAAAGAAACTTTTGTTATGCAATATTTTTCATGAAAATCAATAATAAGCGAGATATTTCGATTTATTTAATTCAGGCCACCTTATAACCCCCATTTTAAATAAAGTATTTTGAATGCCATATAGCCTAAAATCTAAGTTACAACGGACTTAATTTATATTCCAATTTTCATATAAATCGGTTCAGCCATTATCGCGTGAAAAGGTAACAAACATCCAGATAGATAGACAGACAGATAGATACAAAAACAAATTTCAAAAACGCGATTTTCGGTTTCAGGATGGTTAATTATACACGTTAACATCAATTATTTTTGGAAAATCGAAAATTACCAGAAAAATTTTGGCTACAGATTTGTTATTAGTGTAGATGGCGTAAGTTCTTCCTATTCAAACCTTAAGCTAATTTCTTGTAATTTCAAGTGTAACATATCTGTCGTCTATGGTATTACAGCAATAAGAAGTGGAAAGGATCAGAATACAATATCTCGTAAAACACATTGAATTACAACTTTTTTCCAAAATTATGGGATGTATTGTGGGTCCCTATCACCACGGCATGGCGCGTCCTCAGGTTGCGGATAGAGGAGACGGCCTCCAGACATGGAGGGTAGCTGCGAATATATTGAATAAGCAGTCGTGGACAGCCGATAAGGGGTGGTCCTCCAACTTGGGGGTTGGGCGAAGGGCTAACAACCCATCACCGTAAAAAACAGCTTGTTACGTATTCCTATAATAAGCTTCGGAATAGGACTGATTCTCTGGCACGACCACAGTAAATTATCTTGGAGCAACAGTAACAAATATAAATGACACTCGGGAGGAAATTAAACGCAGAATAAATATGGGAAATGCGTGTTATTATTCGGTTGAGAAGCTCTTATCATCCAGTCTGCTGTCGAAAAATGTGAAAGTTAGAATTTATAAAACAGTTATATTACCGGTTCTTCTGTATGGTTGTGAAACTTGGACTCTCACTCTGAGAGAGGAACATAGGTTCAGGGTGTTTGAGAATAAGGTGTTAAGGAAAATATTTGGGGCTAAGCAGGATGAAGTTACAGGAGAATGGAGAAAGTTACAGAACACAGAACTGCACGCATTGTATTCTTCACCTGACATAATTAGGAACATTAAATCCAGACGTTTGAGATGGGCAGGGCATGTAGCACGTATGGGCGAATCCAGAAATGCATATAGAGTGTTAGTTGGGAGACCGGAGGGAAAAAGACCTTTAGGGAGGCCGAGACGTAGATGGGAGGATAATATTAAAATGGATTTGAGGGAGGTGGGATATGATGATAGAGACTGGATTAATCTTGCACAGGATAGGGACCGCTGGCGGGCTTATGTGAGGGCGGCAATGAACCTTCGGGTTCCTTAAAAGCCATTTGTAAGTAAGTAAGTATGGGGTAAATTATATCTGTTTGCAGTATTTTACTCAGCATTTATTTTCGGGGTGGGGGATTTTTTTAATGAGCTCAAAATTTTTCACACTTCGAATGGGCCTTCTTATTTATGAGGAAGTTACTTTCTGGCAATACTGAACTTAATAAAACAGTAGGCGTAGAATCCGTATAACATTTCCATGAATTTGAAGAAACTATTATTTTACTGTACATATTTTACAAGCAGGAAGTTACCATCATATTGTCGTTAATTCGAACCGTGATTTCCAGTAATCTCTTAGCTCGGTTACAGGAAGCATATATTTCTTCTTAAATTATCTCTACACGTGTTAAAATATTTTCAATCAGTTTCAGACATTATTTTTTTACGTTACCATTAATTGATTTCAATAATAATTTTAGTAAACGCGTAATGCAAGCATAGGCCTACTTATATAATTGTATTTATATGATGCAAACCCGTTACATAGAACTTGTGTTTGGATGTGATATCACTTAGAAAAAATTAAGTTTCAAATTCAGTAGCGTATTAATAATATTACATATTAAGCCCTGCGAAAGGATTCGGTCACCCTGGGCCATCGTTTCCCTAAGCCCTTGTCTCTTCTGGTGCTTAAGGACTTCGTTATTTTAGGGTACTTTGCATATACTGATGATGTTAATACCGGTGAGCATTACCTGCCACCTAGCGGTAGAATAACTTTTTTCATTACTCTCATATAAGCGCTGATTGAGCAGGCAGTGTAAGCAGCCATAAGATGCAATCCAGCAGGCAGTGGACACAAGACATATTCTTGTCTCCTAGCAACAGCTAGACAGTTACAGAAGCCACATTGACGGAAGTACTGACGATAGATTTTTTACTGAAAATATGAGATCAACAATTTTGGTAGATCTCAAGATCCTGAATTTTGAAAAAGAAAATATTCTCAATAGGAAATATAATACAGTATTATAATCTACACTAATAATAAATCTGTAGCCGAACTTTTTCTGGTAATTTTCGATTTTCCAAAAATAATTGGTCCTAACATATATAATTAACCACCCTGAAACCGAAAATCGCTTTTTTGAAATTTTTGTTTGTATGTCTGTCTGTCTGTATGTTTGTTACCTTTTCACGCGATAATGGCTGAACGGATTTCGATGAAAATTGGAATATAAATTAAGTTCGTTGTAACTTAGATTATAGGCTATATGGCATTCAAAATACATTATTTGAAAGGGGGGTTATAAGGGGGCCTGAATTAAATAAATCGAGATATTTCGCTTATTATTGCTTTTTGTGAAAAATGTTACATAACAAACATTTCTTTACAAATAATTTGCAATAAGTTTTATTCCTTGAAACATTTTGATAGGACTGATATTTAATGAGATAAATGAGTTTTAAAATTAAAATAACTGCCATCTAAGGCCGTGTAATGAATTAAAAAACAAATGACTTCGTCTATAAGGAGCTTTGGACAGCAACAATCGAAAGCTATGAAAGATAGCCTACAGATAATGTTTCTGTGTTTGTATGAAGTAATATCGGAAGCTAAATTAACCGATTTGTATAATTAATTATTATTTCACCATTGGAAAGTGTAGTTTCTCTAGATGGACATAATGCTATAATGTTATCACAGTAACTTCTGAGTGAATCGAGGACAGGTAAGATTAAAATAGCTTCTTATGCACAGAAAAATTTGATAGGCTATTCTGTATATTCGTTTCCTGTATTTCCTAAACTAATTTTTATGACCAAATGAGTGGTCTCTGGATCAAAATGATCGCATTTTAATTTTTTAATTCAATTTAAATTAAGTGACATAATAAACGATTTATCCTTCTATCAAACACGAATGTTCCCTGGATCAAATATCTTATTTTAATTATGTAATTACTTTATATTTATTTCTAACGGGTGCAGCGGAGCGCACGGGTACGGCTAGTAGAAAGAATAAAATAGATCAATCAATGTAATAAAATAAGATGAATCAATATAATAAAATATTTAATAAATATGTATAAATCTAGAAAAAACATTTTTAATAATGTATACGTATAAAAACAAGATGTAATTTAAATAAAAAAAACACAATAAATCAAGAATTGAAATGAGTGTGGTGATTGATAAACCTTAAGGAGTCCTTGACGATGTCTAGGACAATATTTTCCACAGTTTGGTGGAAAATTGAGAGAGATTTTAGTAGTCCCCATGTAAATTTGGAACATCACTTCTGCTTCCAAAAAGTAAACCCGTGGCTGTCCAGTCATTGAGGGGTATATCGTAACGGTTACTTAAGTCCGGAATACAAGGTTGATATCCACTTGTAGCAGCAGCTGCAGTACAGACGTGGACAAATTATTAACAAAATTGACGATTTTTATGATAATTCTGTGTACAAAATTTGACTTTTCAGTTTAGACTACAATTGACAATTTTCATATTTCTATCATTACAGTGGACAGAAATATGCAAAAATGTAAACTGTAGTTTAAATTGAAGAGCTTAATTTTGTAAAATTATATAATAAAAATCTTCAATTTTGTTAATAATTTGTAAATTAGCAAGAATGTCAACTACAGTCTAAATTGAAGAGTCAAATTTTGTAAAACTATAAAATAAAAATCTTCAGTTTTGCTAATAATTTGGAAATATCCAAAATGTCAACTGTATTCCAAACTGAAGAATCGAATTTTGTAAAAATATATAAAAAAAAACCTTCAGTTTTGCTAATAATTTGTAAATATGCAAAAATATCAAATGTAGTCCAAATTGAAGAGTTAAATTTTCTAAAAACATAAAATACAAATCTTCAATTTTGCTAATAATTTGGAAATACACAAAAATGTCAACT